>NC_142943.1:29279080-29411580 GCF_046866305.1 Octopus bimaculoides
AGTATTTAAATTTGTTAGTTTCTTTGGGAAAACTCATATATTCACCATTAGGACATCATTTCTTTCGTCCTTCTAATTCTTTACTTTCATTTCTTTGTAAGATATGGGGGTGGGGTGGTTCTCGGACCCGAAGCTACTAGAGTACAGTCTAATTTCCTAGTAGAAACATCGTATTTAAAACTTGGTTTGCTGGAAGGTTGTTAGATTAAGGTTAATTTATTGAATCAGAATTAATGAGCATCGTCATTCAAGAAAAGCCTTAATACAATTATTTTGTTTCCTAGAATTTGGGAAACGGATTAGAATATGGGTGCATAAGTTTAGCAAGTAGTGATAAGTTTAGTTAATATAGCCTCTCATCAAATCGCACGTTTGTTATGACGCCATATTGAATCATTGTAGTCTTTGCATTAATCTAGTGAACGAATTAAAGTGAGCAGCAAGAGCGAACCATTTCTAGAAAAACTAGTGCTTACATCATCGAAAATTTAGTTATAGGTAAACAAAAGGCAGACATAGAACTTAGGCTAAATATAATTTTTAATTATATTCGTCATTGTTGCTGTTGTAGTGGTTTATGAATTTTTAAATAACTCAGAATAAAACAGACTAGCATAATATGACAATGTTAACCCTTGGTTGCAGTTAATAAAATCAAAGCTCCGTCCTCAACATTTTTCTTGAAGTTATAATTATCAGCTGTTGTTGAAATATTTTCAATCAAATTATTTCGATCAAATTATTTCGATCAAATTTCGATTTAACCGTTCTATAAACCAAACGGTTCAAATTCATATTCTCGACACTATTTCGCTGATTTTTCGACAAACCACTTTTCGATGTGCAAAGCGGTTTTTGCTCCATAACAATACTTCTAATCTTGTATGGCTGATATATAAATAAATACAAATTTCGTCGAAAATATCCAACCCAATCCGTTGCTCAGTTTGACATCACCACCTGGTTCTTGGATATCTTTAGCAGAGTCTACTCCGCTGCAAGTATTCGAATCAGGCCTCCGGTCAGAGGAGAACTCCTTTTCAACAGCTAAGGAGACTCTGAAGGAGGAGTATGGACACTGTCCTTGCTCCTTTTTAGAGAAAAATTATCTCTACTTGTCCCACGATGTCTCATTATTTCAGCTTGATGTTCGATACATTTTCTAAAGTCGCTTTTTTTCTTGATGTCACTGGTATGTAATATAGTTAAATGTTTCTTAAATATTTCAATATAAGACTACTTTGTCCGCATGTGAACTATTTATGGCAAAGCAAGCCAACAATGTGATGTCCATCTTTCTTCACACGAACATTTAAACTTAGTTGCTAACTAACGAAAGACTGACGGTAAGCGTTGAAAACTGTACCTTCGCTTTCCCCATAATATTTATTCAACATCTTAATAAACAATACATTGAATATCTTGTCTATGAATACAATACAGCCTTTTTGGTGCAAGGCGGGTTTCTCGTCCAGTAAGTTAACACCATATTGACTCAAATGAGTATGACATTAACGCTGAAAGGCTGTTAACGTGAAAAATCTGTAATGACCATCTAAAGATAACATCTTCAGTCTTTTCTCAAAGTGAATTTGAATTAGAAATTGTAGAAGAGAATTATTTCTCTCGACTGTGGAGAAAAAAAATTAAATATTTCGAAACTTCAAGAAAAATACCTTATCTGGAGGAATGCAATGAGCTAAAATAATAACTTATTTGATGTTCAATAAATGATACAGGCGTCTGCTGAGGTAAAACAAGAAATTATTTTTACTCCGGTGATTCCAGTTCGAGAATCTTGGCGGTGTGTATCCAATCTGTTATCAACAACTTCAGTTGTGAACAGTAAAACAACAAAACAGAAAGAAAAAAAAATTTTCCGCAACTCTGGGCTGCTTTGAAATTTTTTCCGTTACTTTAACGAAAAATAAAAGATTAGTTTAGTGAGTATAATTTCGATGTTTCTGCTTTCTTTTTTTTTTTTGTCTTATAAATGAAGGATATGACAATTTATTGAAGTGCAAGCCATAAATGAATGAAAGAGGAAAGATTAATGTTGCATGATGAGCGTGTCTTTTCTCATGACTATAATAACGTACGGAAAACTCGAAATTAAAATCTGACCGGAAAAGTCCGCTCATCACAAGGCTTACAGTTACTCTGGTTCTTTTTCCATAGAAATAGGAAAGCTTACTTTCAAATTTTAGCACAAGGCCAGCAAATTCGGGAGAAGGATAATTCGTTTGCATCAACCTCGGTATTCTATTGGTACTTATTTTATCGACTCCGAAAGGCTGAAAGGTAAAGTTTACCTGGGTGGAATTTGAACTCAGAACTTAAAGACAGATGAAATGCCGCTAAGCATTTAACCTGGCGTGCTAACGATTTTGCAAGCTCGCAGTTATTTTTATTTTTCTAAAACATTTTTTTGTATCTTCTTTTCAATTCGTAATCGCCAGAATTCTCATTTTAAACGTTTCAGTTCTCCTCCAAATCCTAATATAACAATTTTATTCCATCTCATTTGTGTAAACTAATCACGACTTTCAATATTCGTTGTCTATTTTCAAATAGATAAGCACATTAGGAAAAATATCTCCATTTTTTTTTACGTCTTCCTTTGCTATATTGTTATCTTGAATACGTGTGCCTTATGTCTGGGAAACAGAGAAAGCAGAAAGCGAAGGAGTGTTGAACATTTTCCTTGATCGCTTATCAAGAAACGGTGTTCAGGAATTGATTTATCACGATGACTGTCAGTCCTAGCTCAAACCCTATAATGTTTAAAATTATTGTATGATACGCTGTTAGTTTAAAAAAAAAAAGACCCAAACATTTAAAATATTTCATTCATGTAAGTAATTTACTGCAAAAAGAAAATAATAAGGTGTGTTGCTTGTATATTATTTATTCTCTAAATTTCCAATAGAAATACTAAAGTGACAACAAATTCATCTTATAAGGAAAGAGGAAATAATTTTGGCGGGAGTGTCCTAGACTAAAACATCTCGATATAAACCACTTGAGAGGAGAGTAATGACAGGAATATACGGAAAATACTGGACTACTAATATTCATCACATGCAGTGATGTCAGCATCTGTTACAATTCTTAAAATGTTTCATTTCTTCCTCAACGTTTTTCTGATTTCTTGTGAAATGTACATATATATATATATAAAAATGTACTAATATGAACTTTTAGAATATTTATTTTTGATATCTTATATTTGTCCGTATTCCGAATGCTGTTATTTAAATTTGGAGTCGAATTCATTTGAAGATGGCAAGTTTATTCTGCCCACCAAATGGCAAAATCGGTTCAGAAACAAGTAAATTCGGAGAGAGTTTTAAAATAAATTCAGGACGTCTGAAGAACGAATCGATTGGAATGACTTCTGCTTTCCTTTTGCGTAGAAATATGTTGATATCAGTTTAAAGCAGCAAAGATTTGCGAAACAGAACATCGAACGCTTGATGGATGGTTGCTTTGACTACGAAGTCATCTTTATTCTTTTTTATACTCCATTGGCTTTGTGCCGAAATAAAACTTCGATTTCTCTTCTACATTCCGACTGCAGATGTCTGATTTCTTGACAAAAATTGCTGAATTACTGAAAATTCAATATGAAAGAATTGAATTAATCTGTAATATCTATTGAAATTTGCTGAAATTATTGGGTCAAATTATTTATTATTGTAAATACTATTATTATTGTGGTAAATATCATTAATTGTTGTTGTGAATCTATTCCGTCCTCATCTTTTTAAGGCAGTTTGCCAATGTCTTCGGTTTGTGTGACATGGGAAACCATGAAAGTTGGTTCCAAGTTCACAAGCAGCTTAGTCTTTTGCTGTTTCGGAATTGCCAATTAGAAGATAAATCCAAAAACATTAAACATACTTTTTTAAGCTAAAAGAAAAAAAATTTCCTCTTCTTTCCTTTGTCTTCGAAGATTACTTTTACTGTAAATATTATTCTTAGGAAAGAAATGCTAAATAAATTCATTCATTGTTAAAGTACACATCATTCTTTGTACGAAACATGTTCACTTCCTTTTCTATAGAAAATTACAAATATTAATAAACCAAATCAAATACTTTTTATAATCAAAGGTAATGTCTAATTTATTACTGAAAATGTTATATAATTGCACCAACAAAAAATAGAATTATAAAATTGGATACCAAAAATAATAATCGAAATTTGTATTTCGATTATTTTGCATTACAAATATTATAATTACTTTTTTAAACATGTACAGTTTTTTTATTTTTTTTTATTTTTATAAAAAGATTTTTTAATGTTTGAAAACATGTACATTTTCATTTTTTTTTCACAGTTTTATGAAAACTTGTACAGTTTCAATTTTTCAATTATTTTACCGTTTTTTTTTTCATCTATTTCACATGTCCATGAGCCGAGATGATTTATTCTCAACCGTTCGTTGTTAAATTGTCTATGAAGCCAGTGGGAACTATTTATAACCAACCCAGTGAAGAAGAACAGTTTAACCTAAGCCACGAATCTCATTAAATTAATTGCGAAAGCAAATTTTATTAAATTCATCATTAGATATTCGTAAATCATTTCTATGTGGCGAGTGGAAAGCTTCACCTTTTTTTTTTTTTTTAATGGAAACTTATTCGTATGAATAACATACGCTGTTTTCTGTTTCTGGAAAATTTTCTTAATATCCAGTGACATTAGGTTTTATTCCTAATGTTTTCAAATTTTGCTTGAAACAACTTGGGTATATATATATATATCCAATTAAATTATTTTTTAAACATGGAATATCTACCATCCTATATTTTTTGTCGATAGAACTAAGCATCCATTGATGCGTTCAATTTAGTTCTATCACATTTGCATTACACACGTGCGTGTGCGTGCACGCGCGCACACACACACATACACACATACATGCACCCCTCCCCCTACACACTGTTTGTCTTATTTTAACATATGTCTTTCTGTCTCGAACACCTATCCAGGTATGAGGTTAAATCCTGTTATGGCTATCAAAACATCATAAGACCAATATTTCGTATCGCCAAAGATGGCTGTTAAGTCGTTCCCAGTTCGTGGGATCTTCTTGTTTTTCTTTCGAAGATTCATGAAATTTATGCAGCCTAAACTCTATTTAGTCTTATCTACTAAGAGTTTAGGGTTCATTCTATTTATGAATAAAATAAGAAATTAATACTGTAAAGAATATTGTAATTTTAACATTAGTAATTTCATTTTATTTGTTTTGCTTTTTTGTGAACCATTGTCAATAAGGAAAACTCTTTAAATACTGTTGCTTGCATCTATTTCTGAATTGGAATAGTAACTTTAAATACATACATACATACATATATATATATATATATACATATATATATATATATATACATATATATATATATATATATATATATATATATATATATATATATATATATATATATATATATATATATATATATATATATATATACATACATACATACATACACACGCATACATATGTGTATGTATGCATATATATATATATACATACATACACACGCATACATATGTGTATGTATGCATATATATATATATATATATATATATATATATATATATATATATATATATATATATATATATATATATATACATACATACATACATACACACGCATACATACGTGTATGTATGTGTATATATATATATATATATATAATGGCATGACCGTCACAAAATCCTGTTTTCTATATTGATATTTCGAATACTCTTCTCTGTAATGAAGTATTAATATTAACACGTCTGGGAATATATGAAGCCGTTTCAGTCACTTTATATCTATAACTTTTAATCAAATGGAAAATATTAATAAACCAGAATATTGTTATGTTTATTCAGATTACGTTCTAATTAATTTAAATTCCAATATCTTAAGGGAATTTTATTTTAATGAGAGCGTTTTAATTTTGTGAACCTTCTGATTAAATATTTTAATTAAAAAGTCTACATTCTGAGTTCAAACCTAGTTGGGGCGTATCGAGTCTATCGTTTCGATATTGGTTGAATAGACGATATCCAAAGACTCAATCAATTGCAATTGGAAATCCTGCCGGAAAGTTTAATGACGGTTTGTTTCTGATAGAACTCCATGGAGGAAATTCCTGCGGACTTTATCCCGGCGACCCAGCCTAGAATTGAAGGCGGAGAAGACGAATAGACGGCTGGAATCGCTATATTTCCCAGTAATGTGTTTAATACTGACCAGCGGGAAAACATTCAGAAATACAAAAAATAAATCGCTTCAATTTGTGTAAACTATCAAAGTAGTTTTGCTGTAAAATATATTCTGTATAAACATTATATATATATATATATATATATATATATATATATATATATATATATATATATATATCAAAAGTTGAAATTTATTTGCAAATATAACTAAATATTTGTCACTTTATACAGAATTAACTTTCATTTTTTTTTCTGTGATGTATTGTATTTATTTTTGTCATAAACTCTGTTACGCGGAAAGATATTTAGTCAAGTGGCTATTGTACTGAATAAACGATATATATATATATATATATATATATATATATATATATAAAATTATGTGAACATTGTGTTGTTTTCTTATTGTAAAAGATGAATGCGACTAAGTTCTTATTGTTAAACCCAAGTCTGATAGAGATGACCTGTAATTACAAATGTTTCAGCCATGCCATTGTTTTGTTTTGTTTTGTTTTTTTCAGCCATCTTGTATCTATAAATATAATATTCAATGCAGTCATAGATATGACATTTCCGAACAGGTGGGGTGTAAGTTGGGGGAAATTTGGCAGCTATTTCTAGCAGACAGAAGGATCACATAGTGACTCCTTTATTACTACGTTTCATACTAGCATATCAGCAGCTAAAACATTGTATTAAAACTATCAGCTGCTTCTTCGGTGCCTTTCGTTGAGTGCATGCTGTTGAACGATCCAAACAAAGTCTCCGGTTTTCGAGCAACTTTTGTGTTGTAATTTCATCTTTCTTTCTCAGTCAGTTTCAGGGAGGAAATCGGAAACAAAATGACCAGATCCGTAACCCTTATTTTCTCCTTTGACCAAGATATAATATTTAGACTTAGGTTTGTCATGAGCCCTAAGGTTCATGAGGCTGGAAGGTCTGGTTTCTATGGTGTATGAATGAAATTGCAATACTCCCCTCTCCAGTTGAATTCCATGGAATATTTTTCTTTTTTTTTTTTTCAGAGTAATCTCTTTAGCCAAAGATACACAGAAATGTTTCCATGTTAATTTGCCAAGATCTACTTGATCTCCTCTGTATTACTATATATAGATATATGATAATTATATCGGCTAAACAAGATGAAAATTAAGACATCGAGTTAGCATACATAAGCGACAAATCAAAGATTCATCTTATAGAAATGTTCTGTAAAGTGAACATCTCGACATTTGTACAGACGATCTACTTGGGAATGCAAAGGAAGAATACATTATAAGAATTCTAAATCTACAACTAAACTGGAAATAGTGAACACTGATACTAAAATAGTTTCGTCTATATCGATTACCCTATAACGCGTGTGTTTGAAAAGCTGTACACAGGGAAAGCGCTGGCACAATACAAACGCTTCTTTCCAAAAGATTTGTACCATTCTAAGTATTTTTAGTAATCTTTAATTTAAGAAAATCTTTCTTCCTACACACACACACACACACACACACACACACACACACACACACACACACACACACACACACACACACTCATTTATATATATATGAGGAGGGGGAGAGAAAGAGGGCATATTCAACGAAGTACACAGGTGTGTATTGTATATTACTGATGAGTATAAATATGGAAATCTGTGTGTAGAGAAAGACGGAGAAAGGGCCAGAGACAGGAATATGCAGCTGTCCTTGCATACAAGCTTACATAAATACATCCGTCGTTACATACAAAAACATTCACGTATATACATACACATACACATGCTCATACAAACACACACACTACTAAATATATAAGTGTGTATAAAAGTATATGTGTGTGTACATGCATAGCTATGCATAGATACATACATACATGCTTATACAGACTCATGTATGTGGCCGAAGATAGAAAAGGATGAAACAGAAAGAGAAGTGAGAGAGTGAAAGAGAGAGAAAGGAGAGGTGGGGGGGGGAGGCATTCGAAATTAGCATAAATTCTGTCCTAGATACGGTCCTGTAATATTTCTCGATGCTGCTGGCCGAAATAACTAAAGAGAAGAAAACCTGAAAAGAATTTCGGCAAAACGTGATGTTTGTGTTAAAGGCCTGAAGCTTTCAATAATTTCGGGCACGTAGATATACAGGGAGAAGAAAGAGCAGAGTTCCATATTTATTGTTTGGCGACAAAGTGTGAGAAATTCTATGAATCATTTGACCGAATGATCAGGCATTGCTTTATTCAGACAAATTTGGTCGCAATTTACGTTGGCGTCCTTACCTTGTTCAATTGTAAATTCGGGAGTTCATCTTCAGCCCACTTCCTTATCTTCACACACACACACACACACACACACACACACACACACACACACACACACACACACACACACACACACACAAACACAAACACAAACACACACACACACACAATCACGCACTCACACGAATACATATACACGTTTATATGCAAATACAAAGCTTCCAGGCTTACAGATTTAAATGTTCACATATACACACACTCACGAACGCATACATCTATACATACATACATACATACATACATACATACGCACACATGTATATAAACATATACACACATTTACATATATATAATCTATACATATGCACATATATATACATATATCTATATTATATGTATGTGTGCGTCCATATATATTGTGTGCTTTATAACAATTGCATATCAATATATACATTTATCTATTCATGTTTCTATTTACCAACATACGCCCATCTCTGTGTGTATACACATATATACATATATTGTACTTATAGACCGTATTCATAAAAACAAATACGTGTGTGTATATATATATATGTGTGTGTGTGTGTGTAGTGGTAGCTGAATGTCACGATTGAATATGTACGAAATCTCTTGTGTAGCTATAGTAAATATTTAAAAATAAAAAAAAAACAAGAATACGGTGATACACACACGCATACAAACATACCTAAATACATACCCCTTCACACACACACACACACACACACACGTATGTATGTATGTATGTATGTATGTACCAATCTTACAAATTGACAGGAATAGCTCTTTCGTACTTCAAACTTGGTGTAGAAGATAAATATTCGTTTCGTACCGTCGGCTTTTACTTTTCATTTGGTTCTCGACTTGCAACGCGTTATGTTCCCTCTCAGAAACATTCCTTGCATCTTTGGTAAGCATAAATTCTAATTTTAAAAACCTATTCCGTTTGTTCCTGTACTCTTTGAATGGTATCAATCACTGAACGGCGGCCAAGCTGCGGCAAAAACTTCAATGAATTTTGTGAATCATATTGGTGCTTTGTCTATCTATCTATCTATCTATCTATCTATCTATCTATCTATCTATCTGTCTGTCTATCTGTCTGTCTGTCTGTCTGTCTGTCTGTCTGTCTGTTTATCTCTCTATCTATGTCTGTCTGATTGTTTGTATGTTGGTATGTCTATGTATGTGTTTGCGCATATGTATGTATGTACGTTTCTATGTATGTACACACACACACACACACACACACACACACACACACACGCACGCACGCACGCACGCGCACGCACGCACACGCACGCACACGCTTGTAAATTCAGTCATCGCTATACGGTTAAGAAACGCGCTTTGTAACCACATGATTTCAAGTTCAGTCTCACTGCGCGGCTTCTTGGACCAACGAATATTTTGGTGAAAGAAACTGAATGGAATGAATAGATGTGTGTGTGTGTGTGTGTGTGTGTGGAATTTACAAAGAAACAAAAGACGAAGGCAGGTATGTAAACAACAAACAGGTGTATTAGTTTAACGCTCGGGAATATGAGAAAGTCTTTTACGTTTCGAGCCTACGCGCTTCAACAGAAAGGAACACGAGAAAATAAACGTATATATGCGTGTAAGTGTATGTATGTGTCTGTTTGTATGTGTGTGTGTGTGGGGGGTATATATATATATATATATATATATATATATATACTCTCTCTTTACTCTTTTACTTGTTTCAGTCATTTGACTGCGGCCATGCTGGAGCACCGCCTTTAGTCGAGCAAATAGATCCCAGGACTTATTCTTTGTAAGCCTAGTACTTATTCTATTGGTCTCTTGCCGAACCGCTTAGTTACGGGGACGTAAACACACCACCATCGGTTGTCAAGCGATGGTGGGGGGGGACAAACACAGACACACAAACATATACACACACATACATATATATAAATACATATATACGACGGACTTCCTTCAGTTTCCGTCTACCAGATCCACTCACAAGGCATTGGTCGACCCGAGGCTATAGTAGAAGACACTTGCCCAAGTTTCTATGCAGTGGGAAAGAACCCGGAACCATGTGGTCGGTAAGCAAGTTACTTACCACACACCCACTCCTATATATATATATATATATATATATATATATATATATATATATATATATATATATATATATATATATATATATATATATATATATATATATATATATATATATATATATATATATATATATACTTGTATGTGTGTGTGTGTGCTGGTATGTACGTGCGTGTATATGTTGCATGTGTGCGCATTATGGTTGAATGGTTAAGAAGTTTTCTTCGTAATCATGAACTTCTTGTATCGATCTGATTGTTTATCGGTTTGAGTCACCCCATGATTTTTGATGAAATTTCGAAGAAGGAAACTGCGGAAGCCCCTCGATTGGTTACGTTTGTAATTTAATGGTTCGGCAACCTCGTCACACCATTGTGTCACGCTGATTCTGAGGATTACATTAAGGTTACTTCTATCTGTAGAGTATTCAAGCACTTATGCGACAATGAGGGAGAAAGAGAAAGGAAAGGAGGGGAAAGGGGGTGAGGTAAAGATTGTGAAGGAAGATAAAAAATAGGGCAAGAGGCTGAGAGAGAGAGAGAGAGAAAAGAAAACGAGCTGCAGACACAGAATGAGGAGAAAGAACAAGAGATGAACGGAGGTGGTGGGGGGAGATAAATTAGGGAGGAAAACAATGAGAGACCGAAAAAGAAAATGTGCAGATATGAACTGTGGAGAAGAAATAAGAGAGATGGGAAGGGGTAGAAATGAGAAGGAAAGAGTAAAAGAATTACGGAGATGTACTTGCATAGCAAGTGACCTGATCTGAGATCGTGTGCTGAAACAAAAACAATTGCAGCATGGAAGATGTTTATAAGCCATTTAAAAACACACAAAAACTGTGAGATTCATTTCAACATTTAAATTTAATTTACCAAAATATTTCCGTTGCTTTGAGACTGCGATCTGTTCACTGACAAAATTCCATGCGGCATTTCTGAGAATGAAAGACTGAAAAGAAAGATTTGAGACAGGGAAAGAAAGCGAGGGGGAGGGAGAGAGAAGAAGAAGGTAGAAAAAGCAAGAAAAATGTATTAAATGCGTGTTTTTGCTTGTCTATTAAAAATTTTTTTTTTTCGGTAGTTTTGTTCTGGAACATGTTCCATGTCATCAATGCTAATTTCAACTGTCCCAAACCATACGGTTACTTCCGAGACCCCAACAACTGCACTGTCTTCTACCGTTGTGTCAATTCATACCCGTATTTCTTCACGTGTCAAACTGGAGCTGTTTTTGATGAGATTCATGATATCTGTACATGGCCAATCAATGTACCCGAATGTTTGACAGACGATCAACATGTCACAACTACACTACCTCCCGAAACCATTCGGCCGACACGAAGTTCTATAGGTGTGTATTTCAATTGTTCTTTAT
Organism: Octopus bimaculoides; assembly: GCF_046866305.1. NCBI lineage: Eukaryota > Metazoa > Mollusca > Cephalopoda > Octopoda > Octopodidae > Octopus > Octopus bimaculoides. The sequence goes on from NC_142943.1 coordinate 29,291,057, forward strand.
ATGTTGTTTTATTATTCCTTTGAAATAGATTTCTTTCTGAGACAAGAAAGAACGTACGCTGTCAAGAATGCTGTAAGGTATCTGGCCAGTACTAAAATCTTCTTAAAGGGACAGTTCAAACAGATTTGTGACATTGAGTTATAACTTAGCTGAAATATTAAGTCAATCAAATTGTGATCTTGAGACGTAAACAAGTTGGTGTCTTGGGTTATAACCGAATTTCGGTGTTGAAATATAACCGGGAGGTCAGTTTTATACAATGACCAAGCTGTGATCTTGAGACTTGCGCTTGACGTATCAAATTATTGAAACAACATTATATCACAGTTGACTATATTTCTACTCTACGTGTTTGTCCGTTGGGACGACAATGGCCATTTAGTCATTTTCGAAGGATGACTGATGACTGATGACTTGCGCATCGTCTTTGTTTAAATGAAGAATTATGCGTCAACTTTACTCTCTCATCCGATCCGTGACCATCTTCCCTCCAGTGATAAGACCAGGTCAAGACGACTGAAGATAGAGACGGATGCAGGGAATGACTCAGATGTCTTACTTGCCTCGTCTTACTCCCAAGACTCCACAATGCGTTGCTGCAGTTGCCTTTCTCGTCACTGAGCCATGAAAGGTTTTTAGGCAGAGTCTACCGGATACAATCTTCTCGTGCATAAATACTACATACCCGTTGCCGCAAATTTGTTTTGTTTGGTACTTTTCTCCGACAATTCTTCATCATTTCTTTAAAGACATTAACTTCAATACCAGACTTATAGTTTCATAATTAACAAGTGACGAGAGATTCCTTTATAAAAACTGTTATCTTGTGTGTAATGTAGCAATTAGAAAGCAGACGGTGAGTTTGATAGAATGCCGACGAAAACAACCGACAGATTGGCTGCACGTATTTTGAAATAGTGTTGCGTTCTGTGATCAAAACATTCAGTTTTCAACAGCTGAATCCACCCAGCTTTAAGCGAGTTTCATGGTTGATAGTGGTGGTGGTTGTGGTAAACTGTCTGTTCTGAATGAGCTGTCTTATGTTCCAAGGCGATCTAGTCGTGGTCATTCTGTCTCATTTCCTGTCAGAGCATATCTAGCACTAGACTGCCAAATATATTCCACCCAGATTATATTTGTGCTCTGGTGCACATCGATCTCGGTCTATCCATTGACGGTTCCAAATAACACATCAATTTTTATATGAGAGTACCTTGCTGGTCCTTCAACCATTTTCTGTTTTTGGAAAATAGTTAACTGTGATCGACCATTCCCATTCCGCCAATGACCCTTCCCACAATCCAAACTTAGCCGATTCCGAGAGAAAAGAATCGCCCCCAGTACTCGATTGGTACTTTATTAATCTTTGAAGGATGAAAAACAAACTTGACTTCAGGATTTGAACTCAAGTAACGCAAGGTATTCTAAGCCACATTTTAACAACTCTTGTTAATTCGTAATGCATGTGTGTGTCAGTGAAAGAACGCTTTTATTTTATATTTCCACAGGCAAAAAGATAGTCACAGACAGCATAGTACTGGAGATACCATCCGATTATATAAGCGATGAATCGCAATGTAAATTCATCCAGTTGACTCTGAACGTTATTTTGCAAGCGTTGGTCCAAGGAAGTAGCGTCACTAAATGCCCGGATGGAATATGCGCCGTACCAAGGATAGAAGTTGTCTGCAATACTGATTACAAATGATGGACAGGCCTTTCAAATTACAGCGAAATTAATTAAAAAGCTCAATTAATATTGCTACACGATTTGCGTTTCTTTCTTTCCTCCTGATACATCTCACTTTCATTCTCTCTTTATCATGTCCTATGTTTCTTTGTCTAGCTTCCTTTTACTCTTTGCATAAAAGACGCACGGGCATATTATTGGGTTGGCAACTAAGTTCCCGCCGTTTGTTTTTTTAATTCAATTTTTTTAAAAGGTTTAATAAAAAATAACTAATTAATCAATAATATATTCACCCTTGTTTACAACTTCTCCCCAACGTTCAATAAGATTCTCAATACTTCTTTGGTAGAAATCACCTGATTTCGACTCGAAAAATTGATCCAACCAAGCTCTCAATTCTGCATCAGTATTGAACGAAACTCCGCGCATAGCATTTGAAAGAGATCGAAAGAGGTGGAAATCTGTTGGTGCCAAATCAGGAGAGTACGGCGGGGGTGGCAACACTTCCCAGCCATGCGTTTGAATGTGATGTTTGATGGGCAATAATCTTAAATCCACTTCAAATTCTGGCACAAAGCCAGCAATTTCAAAGGAAGGGATAAGTTGTTACATTAACCCCAGTATTCGACTGGTACTTATTTTATCGACTCTGAAAGGTTGAAAGGAAAGGCAAAGTCAACCTCGGCGGAATTTGAAGCGGACGAGATGTTGTTAAGCATTGTGCTCGGCCATTCAAAGAATCTGCCAGCTCAACACCTTAACAATAACCCTAAATTGAAAAGTCATTTCACTCACACACACGTCACTGAATGTTGAACTCAATACAATGAACTCTTTTGAGGAAAAAAACAATCTTTTCTACACTAGGCACAAGGTCCGAAATTGGGGGTCGATTAGATTGATCCAGTACGCAACTGGTACTCAATTTATTGACTCCAAAAGGATGAAAGGCAAAGTCGACATCGGCGGAATTTGAACTCAAAACGTAAAGACAGACGAAATATCGTTAGGTATTTCGCCCGGCGTGCTAACGGTTCTGTCAGCTCGACGCCTTAAATATATTTTTCTACACTAGGCACAAGGCCCGAAATTTGGGGGGAGAGGGCCAGTCGATTAGATCGACCCAGTACGCAACTGGTACTTAATTTATCGCCCCCGAAATTTGAACTCAGAACGTAAAGACAGACGAAATACCGCGAAGCAGAGAAAAATAAAAAGTCACAACAATGAATTAATACATTTTTTTTTTTTGAAATCTTTGTTTTGTTTTATTATAGTTTGTAGTCTTACAGTGACTTTGGCAAATACAAAATAAGATTCAGTACAATGTAACAAATATTTTTTAATTAAGTAGAGTTAATTGGTCTCCAAATTATCAAACTGCAGTTGAAATGTAGCCAGGGAATTTTCTTTTTCTTTGACATAAAATGTATATTTATTGATGCAACATGCAGAGTGTGGAATCACCATTGAGATTTAAAAGGGGTGTGAGCACCAAAGAGCTGAGGTAAGCTCGAGAAGAAGAAGAACTGAAGTCTGTGACCCGTTTGTGATTCTCCAATTGTAGCCACTTCCCTCGCTAACGCCCTCAGGGTAAGGGATAAACGACATAACGTCCTATTTCCTCCCCAACACTAAACGTTCCAGGCTGTATGCCCCCTTCGTGAGAAAGTGACATATTTTACATATTAAAAATAAGAGGGGGGGGGGGGGGGCAAAAAAACAAAAAACAAAAGAAAAAACCCAGACTTTTGCCCAACTTTAACTGCTGCACAGATTTCATCAGTTTGTGTGAAGAATTAAGTTTAGTTGAAAACTAAATACAGCAGTATAATAATATCCGTGAATGGAGTTTAGTTTTAATATTTTACAATTGATATACACTTTCTTTATATTTATACACACAATAGAGAGTCTCAATAAGTTATATTTTAATTATACAGCTACCGAAACAGTTTTATTATATAAGATAAAAAGAGGGGAATATCCAGAGTTATGCTACAAGTCTCTACTCTACTATTAACTTGCTGGTGAACTGCAGCATCATGCATAAACATACATGCCAATATCGTACCATACTTCAGCATCTATGGATGCCTTATGAATCACTAAAGAAAAATATCTTGTGGGGTACCACTTGAAACAGTCACATCTTCATGAAATGAAACATAAAGCAATTCAATGAGATGTAGGAAGCAATCTCAGTCCAAATTATTCCTACATGAACAGGCATAACTTGGATAATAATTGAGCTCAGTACTGCAAGCGAACTAAACCCTAATTATATTTAGGGTACTGTTACTACTTGCAGCAGGGAGTCTTTATCTCTTTGGCCTCTGTGTGATTAAATGGAATGAGTTATTTCAATGTTCAATGTCATGGCCTCAACACAATGCTGATGTGAGACCAGACTGAACTCTCAGCCACTTAGTTTACTGCCAAATCCTATCTGAGCTCTTTAACCAAGATACAAACCCACAAGAGAGCTTTGTAACTCAGTTGCTTAACTTGGATTGATGCGGCCAATCTCTTTGATAGCCCCCACAGCATTTTTAATCTTGGAATTATTTAAATCCTAGAGACAAGATGACCAGAGCTAGAATACTATTGACTGGCTGCTTACATCTGTAGCATAGACGTACTTCAGTAGAGCTCACTAGGACTACATAACATTAAATTAGTTGACAGATTTTCTTGTTTAGCTTATATGGCAGCCAGGGTTCAACTCCTAGCATAGGAACAGCTATATACTTTATATATGTATGTGTGTGTGTGTGTGTGTGTGTGTGTGGCATGAAGTTCAACAAAGAGAGCACTTGATCAGTTGAGGGGGAGGGGGGTGTAAAGATATTGTATGTAAATGAAATGGTTCCTTTTACTCTCATATCAAAAGAGTCAACCTCAGTGCTGTCAATTGTCCAGGAGTTTCCTGCATGTCCAGCACTTCACTGACGACTCTTTCTCTCATCAAGTAATAAGAGGAATAATGACCTTTCTCAGGGTATGGCATGGTACCAGGGAAAAGATAGACACAAATAGGGCAGAAGGACAGATACCACCAATAACAAGATGTGGGGAATGGGTAACCAGATTAAACAAGAACAAATACTTTTCAACCAGTTTGGTCATTTCAACAACATAATCATAACTATGTAATTGAAATTTAATATCATTTTGTTATGTTCTTTTTTTTTTTTTCTCATACCAAAGATGAAGAATTTCTAGATCAGTGAAAGTCTCAGAGTTCAAATCTATCAAACAAAATTATTAGCATCAAGCAGAGTTACGGATTAATTTACATTTTCTAAAGCAACATTTTTTTCAGGAAACAGCAGCAGCAGCAGTCTAAAAGTCTATTTTTGCATTGAGTTTAGTTCACTTAATTATTTCGTTGTCTGTTATATAAAATATAAAATCAAAAATATTGCCAGGTAGATTTTTTTGTTTACTGTTATATAAATAGCTATTTCTTTGGAAATCTATCAGTTATGATAAAGAAATGGTAATTCCGTGGAGAAAATATTGAGAAGCAAACAACAATTGGTCAAAAGGTGGGAATTGAGAAAAGAAAAGGAATTAATAAATTGCAATTAAGTCTAGAAATTCATTCTTAATGACTAGAATAATTAACCCTTTAGCATCCAAACTGGCCATATCCAGCCCAAATATCCCACCTGTTTTAAGTTCAAACTGACCAGATCAGGCCTCTCACACCTACCCTGCAATGTCATTCTAACAATAAACAATCACATCACTGACATTTGAAAACTGAGATAATGCAGGATTAATTCAAAACAATGTGAATAAATAAGAATTACATCTGACAGAATAATCTGAATGCCAAAGGGTTGAATAATAAAATTAGAAACTCTCCAATGAGAAAGAGAGAGAGAGAGAGAGAGAGAGAGAGAGAGAGAGAGAGCAGGACGTGGTAACTTATGCATATGTATGTATGTATGTATATATATATATATATATATATATATATATATATATATATATATATATATATAAGCTGTAAACAGTCCAACCCATGCCAGCATGGAAAGTGAACATTAAACGACGACGATGATATATATATATATATATATATTACACACACACACTAGGGGATCTGAATATCAATGTCAAGGTAGGATTTGAGGATATTGGTACAAAGAGTAGCTATTAATTCCAAAGACATCTGGTAATCTTTTTTTCTGCTGAAGTCATACAAATAGGAATCTAATTGGCAAAAACAGAAACTATTAACTGAACGGATGACTTACAATGTTCCTCTATGTGTGGATATGTGTATGTATGTGTAGTCTGTAAACAAATGCAAAATGATACAATTATTCATAAGATTTAAAGCATTTTGTTCAAACTTTTTTAAGGTTGAAAGCTATTCAAGTTGCAGATTAGCATCAAAATTTAGAGATTTTAAAAAATGAGAATGTTTTATTAATAAAATAAATGTAATGCTTACTCTAAATAAATAAGACCTCAATTTGGTTAAGATCAATGAATTAAGAAAAGAAACTTAAGAAAATGATTTCTTGATAATATACATATTTTACAGCAATTAAGCTCAAAGGCTGTTTTTAAATTCATTATACAATTGCAACCTTGTCACAGAAATAATTTCATTGCCACTGAGTCAGTGGTTGCAGTTGTGTGGAAATTTCCATAATGGAACAGGTTTGGTGATACAAACAGGTAAACAGAATTCAAAACATGAGTATATATTTTTCTTAATTGACAGAAGTTACAAAAACTAACCCAAAGAGATGAGACTTTTGCGCTTTGGCACAAATCAAAGTTTGCTGGTAAGTGCCAATGCATGAAACTCTTGGTCCTCGAGTCACTTTGTCATTTTTGCCTCATCAACGTCATTTAATGTCCATTTTCCCTGCTGGCATGGGTTGGATGGTTTGACAAGAATGGACAAGGCAGATAGCTGCACCATGCTCCAGTACCTGCTTTGGCATGATTTCTACAGCTGGATGCCCTTCTTAATGCCAGCCACTTTACAGAGTGTATCAGGTGCTTTTTATGTAGCACCAAAAAATATCTCATGTAGTGAATTTAACAACTTCCTATGTTATTAAACAGACTCTTCCATGACGTTGCTTCTGTTTCAACCCACACACTCAGATTAAGTCATTTGTTATTAGACAACTTCCTAATATTTTACAGGTAAAAACATTTAATTATTTCATTAAAGTGCAAAAATAGTAGTAAGGGGCTAAATTAACAGGATACCAACTGAAAAAGCTCATCAGTTTGTATATGATCAGACTCCAAAGAGACTAATGTTGGTCTTCATCAGCAAGATTCGTGTTATTTAATAATAGCAATAAAAAAGAAAAGAGAACAGTGAACTTATTATGCACGGAGGAGTAAAGAATCCAATCTTTCAGATAGTTTTCTTCCGGAGGAAAAAAATCAACAGGAGGGAAATGAATGGAAAGACAGCAGAGTATTTTTTAAAAAACTTTTTGGATGTAAAACTCGGCTGTCTTTCATGAATTTCTTTCCTGTAAACTTTTCTCTGAAGAAGGACAATAATTGAAATGTTGGATTTTCCATTTTGTACAGCAGCTTCACTAAACTCTTTTTAATCAGTTCCAGCCTTGAGATTAGTCTAAATAGGCTTAAAGGGAATGTATATAGATCTACACACTAAACATCAAAAGTACAAAAGGATAATTGTTTTATTAACTGGCAGAACTGAGCACAAAATTGTCCTCCATGCACAGCTTCAAAAGCAGAGTAAATTTGTCCCTGCTTTGGCTACATTACATGAAAACAAAATCTCTAATAGTAGCAGTAGCAGCAGCAGCAGCAGCCAATAAGTCAAGAGTTATGAGGGCAACATAACTGGATTTATGACTGAGAATTAACAAAGTGAATTGTGTTGAAGACTGGCAAAAACAAAGATGTCTTTTTTTTTTATATATATAATCAAGCTTAATTCATTGTTTCTAAGTCACAGTTTTGAATTTTGCTGGATCAAAGAGTAAAAGACTAAACCTTGCTTAACTGGAATATACAGTGAGATTAGTAACACCATGAAATAGTAATAATATTGGTAGCTAATTCTTCATTTGAGTCATTTTTACAAGGTTAAAAGTTAAATGAAATATTCAAATTAATATCAATTAGGATTCTCTAACTAGCATTCTCTCTTGGATCAGGAAAAAAAACTGATACCAAAGGGGGTGACATTTTTTAGTTTATAAAAGTGTGGTAATTAAATAAGGAAGTATGATGAGTAAGGTAGCAGTTTCAGGAATATGGAAGAAAGAATGGTTCAAGAACTTTTTTTTTTTTTTTGTAGTTAGAAATAGTTGTATTGAGAAAATGGTGGAAAATGTATGTCTGAAATTAAAGTTTATAAGTTTTGAAGAAACACAAATGTGAGACATAGGGATTTTAATTGAGTAGGTGATCTTTTACGATGGATACTGGGAGAAAACTGGCCATCTTATGGGGCTTGTGTATGTAATCCACGGGAAGTGTTTTGTAGGAACATAAATAAAGGTTTGAAAACAGTTTGAAGAATAATTATTATTAGAGACATTAGCAAAGGAGTCATTTTATGCAACCATTGCATATGTATAAAAAGAAGAAATTGATTCAAACCACTTTGAAGATGAGATGCAGCCTTTACATTTAGTACAGAAAATAAACAAATATAATAATAATAATGATGATGATGATCATTCAATGTGTGTGTACAGGTTGAAATACATAAATTCAAACTTGAAAAGTGAAATTAACTGAAGAACTGTCTTGACATTTTTAATAAAAATTACAATTTGAAACTGAACATTTAAAACAGACATAAGTTCAATTCATTTGATAATTTTTCTTTGAGTATAATGCACATATTTACAATATGTATGAGTGTGTGTATGTGTATATATATATATATATATATATATATATATATATATATATATATATATATATGAGGGATCAAATCTAAACCAACCATATGAAGTATACCATTCTTATAAAATAAGACTTGCCATAAGACATTATACTCAAGAAAAACAAAAATTGTTACTAAGTTTAATACTTCTGTTTTTTTCTTCAGTTAAAATAGGGGCATTCAAGTGAACAGAAGTATCTAAGGTTTTTCTAAGAATTTTCTAGAATTTTTTTTTTTTTGAGGGTGGGGGGATTTTTAAAGTTAGAATATTCATGCTTCCGGGATTTATATACCAAACTATAAAACAACAAGCACAATAGCAATCTATTCTCTAAATGGAAGACTTTGTACAAGAGGTTGATAAGTTCAGTTGAATAAATAATTTAATGTTTCAGGCTGTTGCTCTTCATCAGAGAATGGAGAAGATTAAAAGACAAAAAAAAAAAAAGCCTTTAAAGTGTTGTCCTTTAGTTGCAAGCTAACAATGCTACACATTGGTGTGCAACCAAAACAGCAAAACAATCATCCTTGTTCTCAGATCAAAGTGCAGGAAACCAAAGTATTATATTTCTTCACCTAAATTATCAAAGAACTCTTTCACACATTCTCTTATGAATTTATTGCCAATGGAGACCATCACCAAGTTTCTTTAGATTCCAGATTTTAACCTATTTTCGAACTGACCTTGAAGTTTCATACAAACACATACTTACATAATTTTCTTTTCTTTTTCCATACTAATGTCTTTTAGCAAGGTTTTAAAATATGTAGAACAGAGAGTTGGATTTCAAGTGAGACTTACTGATTACAATGTTAACTTTGATTAAAATCTCAATAAAACAGCTGTTAAGAGATTAAAATAAAAAAACATTTTTTTTTCTCTTAGTGTAATCTTACAACATAAAACTGAAAATTTCCTAAAACTTAAATCCAGGAATACAGCAGTCAAACCCAGCAAATATAGAAATAAATAATGGTTGTTTATTTTCTCCATTTGAAGCTTAAACTTGTTAAATTATTGTACTGATAACATCAATAATACAAAAAGCAGAAAATCTCTTCAAGGAATTGGTTTAAAATACATGAAATGGAATTTAAAAAAAAAAAAAAAAATTACCAAAAAACAAAAAAAAAAAAGATTAATAAAAATCTTTTGACGTATTCCAATGTATTTCATGATTTCATGACAAATCCTAGATAGAGGGAACTTAAAAGAACTAACACTAAAGAATGGTTAAACATCACATGAAGTAATAAATAAAAACTGCAACTTAAAAGAGATTTAGGTTTCGCAGTTGAAGTTAATATATGCAACATATTTAGAACCAATAAATGGATGAAACAACAAGGAACAGAGGTTGACTTTGGGTAGGTTTCGTTTTCTGTAAGGTTTCTTCTTCTCAGCAATAATAATTGAAAAAGATTTCCACATCCAATTATTAAAAATTTGAGTTTTCTTGTATCTTCTCATAAGAAAGAATTTCTCATTCAGTCATTCAGTTCTAAAATATTTATCACAGGGCTTTTACTGAAAAAACAGGAAAGGATTAAAAAAAAAAAAAAAAAAAAAAAAATCGAAATGTGAAATAAAAAAAGAAAATGCAAAGGAAGAAAAAAAAAACCCATTCAAATTAGTTAAAAATAATTTGAAATCTGATAACTTTTTCTTTTTCTTTTTTTGTTTTTGTTGTTTCTCTGGAATTCAAGTTTCCAATGTTTTGGCACATTTGTTGAATGTCCTGAAAGACTGCACAAACCAAAAGGACAATCATTAAACGAAGAAAATAAATATGCTATGAAAAAAAAAAAAATTTTAAGGAGGGGGGTAGGGGGACTTGAGAAATGGAATGATGTAAGAAGAGAGAATGAAATCACAGAGTTAAGAACTAAAGTTTTTTTTTTTGATCACAAAAATTGCTCTCTGGATTAAGTTTCTAGCTTTTTGTTTGTTTTTTTTTGTCTTTTTTTTGTTTTTTTTCTTCTTTGTCTTTTTGTTTCAAAGTATTCTTTATCAGAGTTCCAACTTGTAAGTCTGCTCAGTTTGATTAATTTAGTCACTGACTTCTGAGCTGCACCGGGACCGCTGTCTCCGATTGGAAGAAGAAACAAAAAGACTAACACACTTTCGAGATTCCAATTGCTCAAGCCAATATTCTTGCTCTGTAGGGTCCACATATGTTAAATTCTGAAAGATAATAATTAAAGTGCAAAATAAATACATATTTATTAATTAAGAATTAAGTCTCAAAATAATTATTGGTAAACTTTTAATTCCACTCAAGACAAAAATGAAACATTCATCTACGAATAAAATTGGCTGAGGGTCTCATGGATTTTGTTTACCAACTAAGTTTCCTATATTCTATTTGCACAAATATCATATCAACCCTTTTGATACAAACCCGGCTGAAACCGCTTCTGGCTCTGTAGTACAAATATCTTGTTTTCGAAAGTTCTGAATTAAAATCTTCCACCAAACCTTAGTCACAATTTATGTTCCTAACACTAGCTTAATGATAACTATGTTATTTTACTAAACTCTTTGTTATATTTAAAATTAATTGAAACACAGAGCGTCTCAACAGAAATATGGTAACAAAAGAGTTAAAATATTTAAAATTAATTGAAAGAAACAAAGAGCATCTCAACTGTAATATGGTAACAAAAGGATGAATGATTTTACATAGAATAATAATAAAAATATTACCTCTAAATTAAATAAATCAGGAAACTCTAGTCTTAACTGCATCCAATCTTTGGGAGGTTTCTGAGATGAAGGGGAAGTCGACAAATGAAGAAGCTTCTGTCGTGACAATTTGCATTTCAGTTTTTCTTGGGAAGCTACAAAATTTGAAACAGAATTTTGAGAACATTCAGAAAAAATACCCAAGCATGAAATCCAAATTCTATCCATAAAAGTGGGGATTATCCCTGTCTATGTGTGTGACGGAGGGTGTAATGCATTTCAATGTAAGTTATTCTAGATTTCTTATTCTTTTACTCGTTTCAGTCATTAGACTGTGGCCATGCTGGGGCACCACCTTGAACAATTTTTAGTTGAATGAATTAACCCCAGTACTTTTAAAACCTGGTACTGATTTTCAATTAGACTGTAGAAGTTCACAACAAAATAGGATTGAGAGAGAGAGATAATTTCGTCCAGCGCTCTACCGATTGTATCAATCAACCGCACATGTAACAATAAATGATATTAACAGTACTACAACTTTACCTTTCATCCTTTCGGATGATAAATTAAGTACCAGCTGCGTACTGGATCTAATCAACTGGGACCCCTTCCCAAAAATTTCGGGCCTTGTACCTAGAGTAGACAAGGATATTTAACAGTACTGAAGAAAAGCAAGGTACATAACTCTTACAATATTACAATTACGCCCCTTGCAACTATTCCTCATAAAGTCAGAGTAAACCAACAGCGACTTTTAGAAACAACGGGATCCGTTTGTTCACCGTGAAGTAGAAATGGGACACTTCATACAGAAGTCTTCCACTCAAAAACAGATTTCTCTTCTCCTCTTTTACAGCAAATTAATTTGTAGTCTCTTTTGTGCGAACTTCTTACTTCATGCATTTACAACAAAAATTAATTATTTCTGTCACTAGATCAGTTAAAAATCCAATGATAAACCCTCTACTATACACCAACAGATAAGGACAATAAACTATACCATTGAACAGAAAACTGAAAGATATAGCAATAACATGCTCTGGATTTTTCACACACACAGGTGTGTGTGTGTGTGTGTGTATCAGAGTTTATTTTGAATTCTTGAATTATCTGATAATTTTCATTTTTATTTTCATTAAGAAGTAAGTGTTATATAGGAGTTGTGTGAAGTGCTTGAAAACTGTTTCTTACAAATTTCAGGCAAAATATCATTCATCAAATGAAGAACATCTGTCAAAGAATGGTATTTATTTTCTTTTACATCTCCAAAGAAAACAGATCTGGAACTATTGACACAACCAGCTGATTTGGGCCCATTACACTTCTGGAAATAAAGGGAAATAAAAAATAAAAAGAATGAAAGAAAAAAACATAAATATACACGTGTGTTGTACATTGTAAAGCATAATAAAATATCAGTTGTAAGCCAAATGTTTCTAAGATGTAAGAATTAATAGAAAAAGATATATTTAATCATCATCATCATCATCATCTTCGTTTAACGTCCGCTTTCCATGCTAGCATGGGTTGGACGATTTGACTGAGTACTGGTGAAACCAGATGGCTACACCAGGCTCCAATCTGATTTGGCAGAGTTTCTACAGCTGGATGCCCTTCCTAACGCCAACCACTCAGAGAGTGTAGTGGGTGCTTTTACGTGTCACCCGCACGAAGGCCAGTCAGGCGGTACTGGAAACGGCCACGCTCAAAATGGTGCAATTTATGTGCCACCCGCATATATATATACATATATATATACATATATATATATATATATATATATATATACACATACATAAGTAAACATATATATATATATATATATATATATATATATATATATATATATATATATATATATATATATATATATATATATATATATATATATATATATATATATATATACGATAGGTTTCTTTCAGTGTCTGTCTATCAAATTCATTCACAAGGCATTGGTTGGCCCAAGGCTAGAGAAGAAGACACTTGCCCAAAAGGTGCCAAGCAGTGGGACTGAACCTGGGACTATGTGGTTGGGAAGCAAGCTTCTTACCATTCAACCATGCCTATATATATATATATATATATATATATATATATATATATATATATATATATATATATATATATATATATATATATATATATATATATATATATATATATATAAACCTCTGTACCTGGCTTTCGTTGACATGGAGAAAGCCTTTGACAGGGTCCCCCGATCCCTTATCTGGTGGTCAATGAGGAAACTTGGGATAGAAGAATGGTTAGTGAGAGCTGTGCGAGCCATGTACAGAGATGCTGCCAGTAAGGTGAGGGTTGGAAATGAGTACAGCAATGAATTCCGGGTAGAAGTAGGGGTCCACCAAGGTTCCGTCCTCAGCCCCCTCTTATTTATCATAGTCCTCCAGGCAATCACAGAGGAGTTCAAGACAGGTTGCCCCTGGGAGCTCCTCTATGCTGATGACCTTGCCCTAATTGCGGAGTCACTATCAGAACTAGAGGAGAAGTTTCAGGTGCGGAAGCAAGGTCTAGAATTGAAGGGCCTTAGAGTCAACCTAGCTAAAACCAAAATCCTAATAAGTAGGAAGGTAGATAAAGCACAAACTCCTTCAGGTAGATGGCCCTGCTCAGTATGTAGAAAAGGAGTAGGTAGTAACTCTATAAGATGTACCCGGTGCAAGCTATGGACACATAAGAGGTGCAGCAACATCAAAGGCAGGTTAACTAGCAAGTTAGTTTTTGTTTGTGGCAGATGTTCAGGTGCAATAAAGACTGTAAACAAACAGGAAACAACTTCTATCTCATTCCAGGGTGAAAAACTAGAGGTAGTCGATAGCTTCCGCTATCTGGGCAACCAAGTTAGTAGTGGGGGTGGGTGCGCTGAAAGTGTAGCTGCTAGAATAAGAATAGCCTGGGCAAAGTTTAGAGAGCTCTTACCCCTGCTGGCGACAAAGGGACTCTCACTCAGAGTAAAAGGCAGACTGTATGACGCATGCGTACGAACAACCATGCTACATGGCAGTGAAACATGGGCTGTAACTGCTGAGGACATACGTAAGCTCGCAAGGAATGAAGCCAGTATGCTCCGTTGGATGTGTAATGTCAATGTGAATACCCGTCAGAGTGTAACTATCTTGAGAGAAAAGCTGAACATTAGAAGCATCAGTTGTGGCGTGCAAGAGAGACGATTGCGCTGGTATGGACATGTGGTGAGAATGGAGGAGGATAGCTGCGTGAAAAAGTGCCACACCCTAACAGTTGAAGGAACCCGTGGAAGAGGTAGGCCCAGGAAGACCTGGGCTGAGGTGGTGAGGCAAGACCTTCGTACATTGGGCCTCACCGAGGCGATGACTACTGATCGAGACCTTTGGAAATGTGCTGTGCGTGAGAAGACCCGGCAAGTCAAGTAAGATCGTTGCCAGTGCCCCTGGACTGGTTCTTGTGCGGGTGGCACATGAGATGCACCATTTTGAGCGTGGCCGTTGCCAGTACCGCCTGACTGGCTCCTGTAGGATTTTCGAGCGAGATCGTTGCCAGCGCCCCTGGACTGGCTTGTGCGGGTGGCACATAAAAGACACCATTTCGAGCGTGGCCGTTTTCGTGCGGGTGACACGTAAAAGCACCCACTACACTCTCTGAGTGGTTGGCGTTAGGAAGGGCATCCAGCTGTAGAAACTCTGCCAAATCAGACTGGAGCCTGGTGTTGCCATCCGGTTTCACCAGTCCTCAGTCAAATCGTCCAACCCATGCTAGCATGGAAAGCGGACGTTAAACGATGATGATGATGATGATGATATATATATATATATATTGCTATATTTCAGGATGGTCACTTTTTTTTTGCTTAGAATGGACTACAAAGGACAGGAGGGGACACATGAGATGGAAGAGTTGCTGAAGAGGTTACAGATGTGTGATGAAAGATTTCCAGACAATGGACATACGATAAAATAAGAACAATAATAAACAAGTTAAGAACAACTATATAGTGTGTGTGTTTATTTGGCAGGAAAAAAAAATGACCATCCTGAAATATAACAATATCTGTTTCAACACACAATTTCACATCAGGAATCTTACAAGACAAATTCATAAACATATTCTTTTTCTTCTTTTACTGGTTTCAGTCATTTGACTGTGGCCATGCTGGACCACCGCCTTTAGTCGAACAAACTGCCTCCAGGACTTATTCTTTGTAAGCCTAGTACTTATTTTATCAGTCTCTTTTGCTGAACCACTAGATTACGGGGATGTAAACACACCAACATTGGTTGTCAAGCAATGGTGGTGAGACAAACACAGACACACAAATACATACACATATATATATATACAATGGGCTTCTTTCAGTTTCTGTCTACCAAATAATGATAATTAAGGATAGAGGAGGGGATTACAGTGAAAATTTCAGCAAAACTAAGAAGAGAGTTCCGGATAGTTCTATGAAAGAGGGACTTGCAGAAAGTGCTTGGGGTTGACAAAAAGAAAAACCATTACATTTTCATTTTAGGTCAGACCATTATTATAGAGTGAAGAAGATGAGAGGAAGGTTTTTTTTTAATGGAATACACAAGACTGAAAAAAAGACATGGCTCTTTTTATTCATTCGTCTTTGAAGTACATTAGTGAGAATGTTTGTCTATGAGGTGAAAAGATTTTTATTGCATATGGTATATATATATCTATAAGTATTATAGAATGTCGAATGACTTGAATGCTAATTCTACTCCGGTGGCTTAATTACATCAGCAGCAGAGATAAGTACTTGATGTATCAGTAATAAATTAATGAAATTGATAATGACAGAAAAATAGAGCAGTATGCCAATGTTGCATAACCGGCACCTGTGCCAGTGGCATGTAATAAGCATACTTCAAACTCTGGGCCTTGCAGAGGCAGTGCCAAGTGACCGAGACCTTTGGCAATTTTACCGTGCTTGGGAAGACCCGTCAGGCCAAGTGAGATCGCAGTCGTAACCAAAACTGGTGTTTTGTAACTGGCACCCATGCCAGTGGCACATAACTCTTTCAGTGGTTGGCATAAGGAAAGGCATCCAACTATAGAAACCATGCCATCTATGCATTGGAACTTGGTGCAGCTCCCCAGCTTACCAGTTTTCAGTGAAACAGTCCAACCCATGCCAGCATGGAAAGCAGACATTAAATGGAGATGATGATGTTGATGATGATGACACACTTCTTTTGCTTTCATCATTTAAACATCTGTCTATCGACATTTAGTCTGTTGATTGTGCTTTCAATAGAGTGTAAGGTTATTTAAAAAGTAGGTGACATCTGAATGTATAAATAATGCAAATACACAAGAATCTCCACCTCTTACTGCAACTCATTAAACTGAAGCAGTGGCAGGTGGCGACAGCTGGTGACCAATCCATTGCCAAGGATTGAAACAGATGGAGATCTCTTGTTGAAGCCTTATGTTCCAAGTGGTGTCAAAGGAATTACAAAATCTCTAAATCAGTGGTTCCCAACCAGGGGTCTGCAAAGGTAGTACTAGGGGTCCGTGAGTTCAAAATTTCATTTGAAATCTGAAATCGAAATCGAACCGAATCCGATGACTGGCACCCATGCCAACCTCTCCTTCATTGAACACTAAACTCTGCTTGCGAAGACCTGTTGAGGCAAGTAAAATCGAAATCGTAATTGAACCATACTCGATGAGTGGCACCTGTGCCAGTGGAGCATTAACAGCACTGTCTGAGCGTGTTCATTGCCAGAGCAGCTGTCTGGCTTCCGTGCTGGTGGCCCATAAATAGCACCATTTGAGTGTAATTGTTACCAGCGTCGCCTTCTAGCACTTGTGCTGGTGGCATGTTAGAAAATCATTCGAATGAGGTCATTGCCAGTGCCGCTGGACTGGCTCCCAAGCAGGTGGCATGTAAAAACACCTTTTTAAGTGTGGTCGTTACCAGTACCGTGTGACTGGCCCTCGTGCCGGTGGCATGTAAAAGCACCCACTACACTCTTAGAGTGGTTGGTGTCAGGAAGGGCATCCAGCTGTAGAAACTCTGCCAAATCAGATTGGAGCCTAGTGCAGCCTTCTGGCTTGCCAGTCCTCAGTCAAATCATTCAACCCATGCTAGCATGGAAAGCGAACGTTAAACGATGATGATGATGATGATGATGATATATATATATTCTTTTATTGGTTTCAGTCATTTTGAATGCGGCCATGCTGGAGCACCACCTTGAGTCAGACAAATCGACCCCAGGACTTATTCTTTGTAAGCCTAGTTAGTATGTTTTGTATTGGTCTCTGTGGGAAAACTCATTTAAATAAAAGGGGTCCTTGGTAGTAAAAAGGTTGGAAACCAGTGCTCTAAACCCTTCCCATTCTAATTCTCCCACTCACTTTTCCTCTCTGTTACTGTTCATCTTTTTCTGCCGTTCACTCGTTCTCTGCTGTTTGTCATTTGACAGTCTCCTACTTCCTGCCGCATAATCTCATTAGAATGATTCCTTTTACCATTTCCCTTTTCCTTGTTTCAGTTATGTGACTGTGGCCATGCTGGGGCTGAAGGAATTAATCCCTGTCTTGATTTTTTAATGCCTGGTCTCTTTCGCCGAACTGCTAAGTCATAAACACACAAACACTGGTCGTCAAGCAGTTGTCGGGGACAAACACAGTTACAAAGATATATATACACATAGGTATATATAAATATACAGGCTTCTTTCAGTTTCCATCTACCAAATTCACTCACAATTGTTTGGTTGGCCCGAGGACAAAGACACTTGCCCAAGGTGTCATGCAGTGGGGCCGACCTTGGAACCCTGTAGTTGGGAAACAAACTTCTTATCACACAACTATGCCTGTGCCTCCACACAGCTACGCTTGACCATTTTAGTAAATAAAAGCCCTTTACTAATCATTGCAAGTAGACAATTCTCCTTACCAATACTGATGGACTGCTCTCACTTAGGGGCTCATGAGATAGACTCCTTTGGATCACAAAATTTGCCTTGTTCTGCAGAACATTTTGAAGACTAATTTTTCTCTGCCAAAAAAAGAAAAAAGAAAAAGAATCAGACATTTATTCAGGATTAATAAAATATAAAATGATTTAACGTTCTTGTTTGTTTTACCCATCAAAGTGAATGCCAAATATGACTGTCACCTTCAAAATGGTATCATAAATTCTTAATGATTCAAAAGAATACATCAATAACAATACTGAAGATTATTCAGTTACAGGAAACCATTCCAAATGATTGTAGATCCAGGCACCCCAGTTAATATAGACAAAACCCAGATTTAAAAAACTGGATGATGATGAAGACGAGAAGAAATGAAAGACAAGCCATCCTTAAATTGAAGGATGGTGACTCATTCAGAACTGAGTGTCAAAGGGAGGTTTTGTTTATGAAGGACTTCTTTCAGTTTCTGTCTACTAAATCCATGAACAAGGCTTTGGTTAGCCAATGTAGGACTGAACTCAGAACCATGTGGCTGGGAAGTAAATTCCTTACCACACAACCATACTTGCACCTGGGTTTGGGTCGCAAACGTATGAAACACACGGTCAAGCATCGAGATAAATTTTCAGTCAAAATACAACTTGAATGTTTATGGAATGTTCGTGGAAATAGGCAACTGGAATGAAATTAAAATGTTTCATTTCATATAGGTGTGGCATGCCAATGTGGTTAAGTAGTTCAATCCCACTGTTTGGTACTTTGGGCAAATGTCTGTTGCCTGTAGTCCCTGGTTGATTAATGCCTTTAATGGATGGAGACTGTGAGGAAGCCTGTTGTGTGTGTGAGTGTGTGCCCCCACCTTGACAACTGACTGGTGTTAGTTCATGTCCTCATAACTTAGTACTTCAGCAAGAGATAGAAGTGCCAGGCTTTAAAAAAATTAGTACTGGGGTCAATTTGTTTGACTAAAATCCTTCAAGGCAATGCCCCAGCATGGCCACAGGCCAATGAACGAAACAAGTAAAAGATAAAAGAACCTAATTTTTATGCAAATGGTTTGTCCTTCAGATTTCCACTTAACTTCTCAGACTTCACAAAAACACCTCAATATTTTGGTGTAATTATTTATGAAGGACAGGTTATGTAATAAAACTCCGCAAACGGTAAATAATGATAATCAACAATTGTGGAGGTGATGGGTTGTAAACGAGGCGCAGGAGTGGCTGTGTGTTAAGAAGTTTGCTTCCCACCCACATGATTCTGGGTTCAGTCACACTCTCTGGCAACTTGGGCAAGTGCTGTCTACTATAGCCACAGGCTGACCAATGCCTGGTGAGCAGATTTGGTAGATGGAAACTGTGAGAAGAGAAGCCTGTTGTGCATATATATATATATATATATATATATATATATATATATATATACACACACACACACAATAATATATGTGTGTGTGTGTGTGTTTGTTTGTTCCACACCACTACTTGACAACCAGTTCACCACTACATGACACAGTTCAGCTAAAAGACCCTGATAGAATAAGTCCCAGACTTTTAAAAAAACAAGTACTGGAGTTGATTGATTTGACTACAAATTTGTCGAGGTGCTGCCCCAGCATGACCATAGTCTAATGACTGAAACAAGTAAAAAAAATAATAAAAGATGATAAAATCTAGGAGTGTTCAGAAACCAGTCTTTTTCATGCTTAACAACATGAGAGAAAAATGTGAAAAATTCCTGCCATATTACATTGGAAATAGCTGCAATAATTATTGTGAAAAATCCAGTTTTCTGACCCAGTCACAATGATACATTTAACCTAGATTTGTAAGCAGCACAGAGACTCTTGTTCAAGGTCTTGTTTCAATCACAAGAAGCTACACACATCTCAACAATCAAAATGAAGGTCATATGATCATTAATGATCATTAATATTATAAACAACACAGATGTATAAGCAGGTGCAGGTGTGGGCATGGGGTAAGAAGCTTGCTTCCCAACCACATGGTTCTGGGTTCAGTTCCACTGCGTGGCACCTTCGGCAAGTGTTTTCCACTATAGCTTTGAGCAAACCAAAGCCGTGTGAGTGGATTTGGTAGATGGAAACTGAAAGAAGCCCACTGTATATAATATGTGTGTGTGTGTGTGTGTTTGTTCCCTACAACCACTTGACGACTGGTGTTGGTGTGTTTATGTCCCCGTAATGTAGCAGTCCAGCAAAAGAGACCAATAGAATAAGTACAAAGTTAACAAATAAATAAATAAGTACTGGCTGAGTACTCCACAGACATGCATACCCTTAATATTTTTAGGGGGAGATCCAGCCTGACACAGAGTGTGACAAGGCTGGCCCCCTTTGAATTACAGGTACAACTCATTTTTGCCAGCTGAGTAGACTGGAGCAGTGTGAAATAAAGTGTCTTGCTCAAGGACACAATGTGCCACTGGGAATTGAACACGTGACCTTATGATTGTAAGCTGAATACCCCTAACCACTAAGCCACAAGCATTCACACTAAACACACAAACACGCACACACCTGCGGACACACACGTACACACACGCACACACACACACACACGCACACAACCAGCTTGTAATCAAATCTATTAAGCTTTAAGCCTAATCTATTCTTTTCATACAACCACTAAAAAATAATCTTCATTTCAATAAAGTCTCCCTTGGTATTAATACACAAACTACACACAAGAAGTGTGTACCGAACACTTTCTTTTACTCATACAGAACCATAACACTGTGTGTGTGTGTGAGTTTGTACACGTGTGCATATATATATATATATATATATGTGTGTGTGTGTGCTGGTATGTTGATGTAAACAAGAAAAATAGAATTCAAATTATGAGTATATGGATATCTTTTATTAATATTTAGCAGAAGTAACAGAGTGACTCAATGTCAGGGAGTTTCATGCATTGGCATTTATCAAACTCTGTTACTTCTGTTAACTATATATATATGGTGGTTGTCTACTCCTTAAACAGAGTTTGACCACCTCCTGCACCTACACCTTAGCCCTTTCATGGCGTCTGATGTGGCTTTTTAAACCAGACAGTGTTTTGAAAAAACACCCACACAGATTGCACCTCTGATTTGCACTACCAATACCTGCAAGTAAGTTCTGCTCATTGTGGATCCTAACATGTCTTTTAAGACCCCCATTGGATTTGCAAACCCTCTGGCACACACCACATTCAAACGTGTGCACAGACATATAATCAGAATAGCTGGATGAGGTTTGTTTTCCATGGGTTCGCAGGTGAGATTTGAGGCCAGCCAAGGACAGACATGGTCTGTCACAGACTGTGCACACAAAAAGGTCCTTGTCATTCACCTTCTCAGTCTTTACATTTTTCCTTAATATATATATATATATATATATATATGTGTATGTATGTATACATACATAAACAAAACATCTTTAAATGATGGTCTGACCGTCTGCTCAGCAAATGGGAAGCAGTAATTGAAGTAGATGGTGAATATGCTCCAGAATAATCATTTGAAAATGTTTTTGTTACATGTTGTTATTGTTTTTGTTGAATAAAATTTGTTGAAAAAAATTCCACTGAGGCCAACTTCACCTAAAGGGATGATAGGTGAAGTTGGCCTCAGCGGAATTTGAACTCAAAATGTAATAAATAGCTAAAATGCTGCTAGGCATTTTGCCCAGGGTGCTCACAATTCTTTTCTACTCTAGGCAGAAAGGCCTGAAATTTTGGGGGAGGGGGCTAGTTTGGGTTAGATTGGCCCCAGTACGCAACTGGTACTTAATTTATCGGCCCCGAATGACCCAATGACTGGTGTAGCAGCATCATAGTAAACTGCTACAAAGGTAAAGGTGACGCTTTAGATACTAATAATTACAGAGGCATCAAGCTGTTAGATCAGGTTATGAAAGTTACGGAGAGGGTCATAGCCCAACTAATTAGGGAGCAAATCAATTTAGATGAGATGCAGTTTGGGTTCGTGCCAGATAAAAGCACCACTGATGCCATATTTCTAGTGAGACAGCTGCAGGAGAAATATCTAGCCAAGGATAAACCTCTGTACCTGGCCTTCGTTGACATGGAGAAAGCCTTTGACAGGGACCCCGATCCCTTATCTGGTGGTCAATGAGGAAACTTGGGATAGAAGAATGGTTAGTGAGAGCTGTGCGAGCCATGTACAGAGATGCTGTCAGTAAGGTGAAGGTTGGAAATGAGTACAGTAATGAATTCCGGGTAGAGGTAGGGGTCCACCAAGGTTCCGTCCTCAGCCCCCTCCTATTTATCATAGTCCTCCAGGCGATCACAGAGGAATTCAAGACAGGTTGCCCCTGGGAGCTCCTCTATGCTGATGACCTTGCACTAATTGCGCAGTCACTATTAGAACTAGAGGAGAAGTTTAAGGTGTGGAAGCAAGGACTAGAATCGAAGGGCCTTAGATTCAACCTAGCAAAAACCAAAATCCTAATAAGTAGGAAGGTAGATAAAACACAAACCCCTTCAGGTAGATGGCCCTGCTCAGTATGCAGTAAAGGAGTAGGTAGTAACTCTATAAGATGTACCCGGTGCAAGCTACGGACACATAAGAGGTGCAGCAATATCAAAGGCAGATTAACTACAAAATTAGTTTTTGTATGTGGCAGATGTTCAGGTGCAATAAACACTGTAAACAAACAGGAAACAACTTCTATCTCATTCCAGGGAGAAAAACTAGAGGTAGTTGATAGCTTCCACTATCTGGGTGACCAAGTTAGTAGTGGGGGTGGGTGCGCTGAAAGTGTAACTGCTAGAATAAGAATAGCCTGGGCCAAGTTTAGAGAGCTCTTACCTCTGCTGGCGACAAAGGGACTCTCACTCAGGGTAAAAGGCAGACTGTATGATGCATGTGTACGAACAGCCATGCTACATGGCAGTGAAACATGGACTGTGACTGCTGAGGACATGCATAAGCTCGCAAGGAATGAAGCCAGTATGCTCCGCTGGATGTGTAATGTAAATGTGCATACCCGTCAGAGTGTAAGTATCTTGAGAGAAAAGCTGAACATAAGAAGCGTCAGTAGTGGTGTGCAAGAGAGACGATTGCGCTGGTTTGGACATGTGGTGAGAATGAATGAGGATAGCTGCGTGAAAAAGTGCCACTCCCTAACAGTTGAGGGAACCCGTGGAAGAGGTAGGCCCAGGAAGACCTGGGCTGAGGTGGTGAGGCAAGACCTTCGAACATTGGGCCTCACCGAGGCGATGACTACTGACCGAGACCTTTGGAAATGTGCTGTGCGTGAGAAGACCCAGCAAGCCAAGTGAGATCGTTGCCAGTGCCCCTGGACTGGCTCTTGTGCGGGTGGCACATAAGATGTACCATCCTGAGCGTGACCGTTGCCAGTACCGCCTGACTGGCCTTGTAGGGTTTTCGAGCGAGATCGTTGCCAGTGCCCCTGGACTGGCTCTTGTGCGGGTGGCACATAAAAGACACCATTTCGAGCGTGGCCGTTTTCGTGCGGGTGACACGTAAAAGCACCCACTACACTCTCTGAGTGGTTGGCGTTAGGAAGGGCATCCAGCTGTAGAAACTCTGCCAAATTAGATTGGAGCCTGGTGTAGCCATCCGGTTGCACCAGTCCTCAGTCAAATCGTCCAACCCATGCTAGCATGGAAAGCAGATGTTAAACGATGATGATGATGATGATGATGATGATGAAAGCATAAAAGGGAAAGCTGACCTTGGTGGAATTTGAACTCAGAACGTAAAGACAGACAAAATACCGCTAAGCATTTTGCCTGGCATACTAACAATTCTGCCAGCTCGCCGCCTTAACAGAGAGAAAATATTCTTTTCTACTCTAGGCACAAGCCCCGAAACTTTTGGGGAGGGGGCCAGTTGATTAGATCGACCTCAGTACACAACTGGTACTTAATTTATTGACCCTGAAATGATGAAAGGCAAAATCAACCTCGGTGGAATTTGAACTCAGAGCTTAAAGACAGATGAAATACTGCTAAGCATTTTGCCCAGCGTGCTAACAATTCTGCCAGCTCGCTGCCCCATATTATTATCACCTATATTGATTTCTCAAGTTTGAATACAACAGATTAGTAAGGGATTATAACCCATTAATTGAATCAACTTAATTGGCTTATAAACTTTGATTATTTACTACAATACCTTAAAATTTATCAATAAACTAGCTGACCCTGTGCCGTCAAAAATGACGGCTAATTGTAGCATTTTATATATAAATATGGATGGTAAATCAAATCGATACACTTGTCAATATTATCTAGGGGTTGTCTTTTGAGATGTGACATCAATCATCGTTTGTTACCAAAAGAACGATGGTTCACACATACAAACATTCACATACTTCCCTTGTACACGCACACACACATACATACACATAGAGTTGAAACGCTGCCACTACCAGTTTGTCACCACCCCTTCCTTCCTTATTCATCTATCACCCCTTCCTTTCTCGTTCATATGTTGTGACAGAGAAGCACACAAGAGTATTATTGATGTAGATATATTTGCAAATTTTCCCTTGATACAGAGTAAATTTACTTTGGAGATAAAAAAGAAAATACATCATTCACATTGATTTCTCATGTTGTTTCAATGCAATAGATTTGTAGAGGATTATAACAGTTAAATAAATCAACTCGACTAGGACTAATTTTATGAAGCTCACACGATGAAAGGTCAAGTTTATTGCAGTAAGATCTGAACTATACATAGAGCAAAACAAAATACAGTAAAGCATTTTAACCCAATCCAACATCCAGTCGTCTGTGCTAAATGACAGCTGTTTCTGCTGTTAACAGGTGAACATATAAAGCTATTTATTAACTGGCTTTTAGAGGATGAAATTAATGAAATATTAAAATCAATGTCACTGTTACAAAACGGTAACATGTAATTAACAGTCTAAACAGCCCTTCATTAATATTATTAAAAAATAGTTTCTTCAACATATATATCTGATTACATCAATTTATTCTTTGATATTGGTTTCAAATTTTGGCACAAGGCCAGCAATTTTAGGGAGGGGCTAAGTCAATTAGACTGACCCCCAGTATACAACTGGTACAAAATGCTACTAAACATTTTATTAACGATGTGCTAATGATTTTGTCAGTTTGCCACCTTAATTTACTCTTTAATATTCAACCCCTAATTAAGGCGGTGAACTGGCAGAAACGTTAGCATGCCGAGTGAAATGCTTAGCAGTATTTCGTCTGCTGTTACTTTCTGAGTTCAAATTCTGCCGAGGTTGACTTTGCCTTTTATCCTTTTGGGGTTGATAAATTAAGTTCCAGTTGCATACTGGGGTCGATCTAATCGACTGGTCCCGATCCCCACAAATTTCAGGCCTTGTACCTAGAGTAGAAAATAATATTCAGCCTCTAACCAAAAGCTTACGTACAAACGCAAATTACAGTTCACTTTGTATACTTCCTGAAATTTCAATATAATAATTCCCAGGTATATCAATATACAAAAGAGCCAAGTACCAAACTAAATAAACATGACTTCTTTAAATAGAAGTGAGTAGTAATTACATTGTGACTAGTATGTAATCAAATGTTACTATGACTAAGAATGCACACTCGCTCTTCCTAATACAAATTTAAACTGTCTCAGCTGTTATTAGCCCACTTTAATCCTATCATCCAGTGCTTTCCTCTCAACTATCCTCAATTTACCTAATTAAAACACATAACATCAAGTACTTTCAACATAACTCACTTTATAAATGAAAATTAATAAATATATAGAATATAAATTATGTTATTTGTATAAATAGACATATTTTAGGGGAGATATTATATATTCAAAATTTAACAGGGTAATTGATTAACCCTTTTGTTACCATGTTGAGATGCTTTGTGTTTCTTTCAATTAATTTTAAATATAACAAAGAATTTAGTAAAATAACTTGGTTATCATTAAGCTAGTGTTAGGAACATAAATTGTGGTTAATGTTTGGTGGAAGATTTTAATTCAAAACTTATGAAAATAAGACATTTGTACTACAGAGCCAGAGGTGATTTCAGCCAGGTTGGTATTGAAAGGGTTAAGTAGAATGCAATAAAAAAGAGAAATATCTGTGGTTGTAGGAACAAATTTAGATGTGTGTGTTTTTGGTATTTATTCATAAATCATATTAAGAGGTTTTATCTTTTACTTTTTTAGTCGCTGAAAAAAATCTAAATCGTTAAAAGGTTTTCAGTTTATCTTTTAATGCTGGCATCATGTAAAAAGCGTCTGTGCTGGAACCATATAAAAAGCACTGGTGCTGGTGCCACATAAAATGCACCCAGTACACTCTGTAAAGGGGTTGGCTTTAAGAAGGGCATGTAATAGTTATATATAGTCAGTACAAGGTGTTGATGTGGCTGTGTGTATGTTATTACAAGAGTTCATATACAGATGAAGAATAAATTCAAGACCTATATATTTACAACATAAAAATATATTTTATTTACTGGTCGACGATGAAGCATAACCATAATGTAGAATCTAGTTGAATGAAGTAATCTATGCAAGAAAGTTCAGTGATAGGAAATATAGAAATAACAGCTAAGTGGTGGCTTTCAGTCATGTGGCATAGAGAAATAGACAGACATAGCAATGACGTGAATGGCTCAAAGTCCAATCAGCTAAGAAGCAAAGAGCAGGGTTAGCAAGCTGTTTTTATTACTGGAACACTAGACATTCTAGAAATTTCCAAGAGAAATGCTAAGCTTCTTGAATAATTAAGAATCAAGTCTCATGACACAGATGCTTCAAGAAAGTTAGAAAGCGGGGTTAATCTATAATCCTTCTGGCAAGGGAGATTATTCAACTATTTAGCTACAAAGACCACTACAGACATCTAGCTGTAGAAATCATGCTAAAACAGACAACTGGAGTCTGGTGCAGCCCTCTGGCTGGCAAGCTCCTTGTCAAACCATCCAACCCATGCCAGCATGGAAAATGGATGTTAAATGATGATGATTTATCAGCAAACTAATCAGACATGAGCTTACCTCACATAGTTTACCATTGGTGGACGTCGATGGTATATGATTATTCAAATCAACATCTGGATCTACAGGAAAAAATTTGTACATCAATGAAATGAAATAAAATGCAGATGTTACTGTGATGATGTCAAAATGCTTAAATATCAAAAGCAAAAAGACAAAGCAATTACGTTTTACAAAAAAAATAAACAGATAAATAAATGAAAATAAGAAATTCACAGTAAATTGAAATAAAATAACTGGAGCTATGATTACAGTTTAGATAATATTTAACAATTATACAATAAATAGTAAAACAAATTAAGACTTAAACTGAAGTCATGCGACAAAGGCTTTCATAAACACATATAAAAGAACAAAGTGTGAAGATTAAATACAACAAGGAACTGAATAAAGTAAATATTGAAAATAGTTTTAAGAAAACAATCTCAGTAAATCGTATGCAGCAGGCAAGTGTATTTATAACGACTAACAATGAAGGATAGTGTGATTTTTTGAAACTGAAGATAAATATTACTGTAACTGAGTCAATCTTATGAGATAACCAATAAAATGGTTGTAGTAAGTCATTAAGATTTCTATGAAGTCTAACCCAGTGATTGCCAAACTTGTCATGGAACCCTTATATATCTCCCAAAAACTGCAGCAACCATACCAATAATGGTACAAAAATTCCCTACCACCTTAATTTTAATAAAAACATTAGACCTAACAAAAATTCCTTAAGAAAGATAATTCGTGTGTGTGTGTATGTTTAATATTTTAAATTAATCTATCCAGTAGTGTTACACAGCTAAACTTAGTGGGTATTTAAGCAATGGGTGCGTGGATAGTTGATGAGTTAGTTGGATGTGATGCTGATGAAACAGCAATAACTCCTGAAATATGTATATACACTAGTTATTTTGTATCTTCGATTGAATTGTTTATATAGACAAATTCATATTAGAAACATTATAACTTTCAGTACTGGTTCTGAATTCTATAGAAAATTTGTAGAAATAAACTTAAGTTATATATATATATATACACATACATATATATATATATATATATATATATATATATATATATATATATATATATAATATGATATACAACTTGAAAATGATGGATACAAATTTTGTTATAAAGCAGAATTTTTTTAAGTGAACACACTTTAGAAAACATTGATCTAGCTAATAAAATAATTCGTATTTCCTTAATTCTTGACATTTTAAACTACAACAGAAATAGATATCCATAATTATATAAGTCTAGGTAGATAAAAAATTCATAACTTAAAAAAAAAAAAATGATGGTAAATCTTTGGAATAAATTATTTGGTTTTTTGGGGTGGTAGGGGGTTGTTTTGTTTTAGAGATTGTATCATAAACAGGAAAAGAAATGTTTGAAATAGCTGGTTTCCAAAAACATTATATAATCTCAGATATTAACAATGCAAGAAAACAAAAAATATCAAATTAATAAATACAGTCGGTGTAATAATATCTATTCCAATATCTTGACTAAATTAAAATATTATATCAGGTGCAATCTTGTTTTTACTGTAAATTAAAGAAAGCTAATATTGATGAAAATCAATACCTTATCTGCAAAAACACTAGATTATCTAATTTAGAAGTTAATCTATTTAAAAGAAAGAAAACAAAACTTAGAATCAATTACAAAAATATTTCCATAACAAAATGTTTTCTGAACATGATTTCAAGACTTTTGAAAGAAAATAAAATCCAGAAATGATTTATATTTAAATGATTGGGGAAAATCACAAATCAAAGTTGGAAAATGGTTTTTATTCTTTTATTATTTTTATTTGAAACTGTTCTAAGAAAAAACATTGTTTTATTCCTTACCAAATGATAACTAAACAGTGAAAAGGTTTATGGAAAAATATCTCTCTATAAGGAAGTCATAAGTTATTTTGGATTTACTAACATAACATACCACCCAGTAGAGTTTAATATTCAAAATTATTACAATAAAAGAAAAAAAAAACAAACGAACAGAATCAAGTTTTCCATTTTCTTTCTGTTTTTCTAATTTTGAAACAATAATTTTTTTTTTTTTTTTCAATAACAGTTGAATGAATCTAAACTTCAAATTTCAATAGAAAAGCAAAAAATTAAAATTTCTATTAACTAGAAATGTTATTCTTTTAAATAAAAAGAAGAAAAAAATCAATTTGAAATTCTTATGAATGGAAGAGAAATATATCCAGCTATGCATTTTCCTATTTTAAGCATGGAACAAAGCCAGCATAATCTCAATTTACACAACTAAAATATCAAAATACTTTTTTAAAAATGTCATCTAAGATATCTCTTATTGAATATTATTTGATTAGAAATGAAAGTCCAACTAGGCCAGTTGCCAGATGCTTTGTTTTTAACTAATTAATTTGCTGACAACACACATTAAGCTGTTGAGCATTGATAACTTCTTTGAGTAAACTTACCCTTACCATTTTTAACTGCTGCCAAAGATTTTTGTAAAGTCTAGATCTTCCTAAGTTGTTAATATAAATTTATTTTGTACAGAATAAAAAACTGACAAAAACCAATGCAAAGTGAATATTTGCAAAAGGACTTTCGTGAAGCAGCAACAAGCGAAGACAGTAATAATTTCTTAAATCCATCTGCGTTTAAAAGAAAACTATCAGGGTTTCACAATATGTAAGAATTAGGTAATTCTGCCATACTCTTGTCCAAAGTTATTGCTGTCTTCAAACATAGACTCATATCTTTACTGTATTCTAGGAGAGAAAACTTTCAGAGGGAAGATTTCAAAAAATATCGGTCTTACATCAAAACTAAAGCCATGAAGTTCTTTTGAAATGTTCTGTGATAGAAGCTTGTTTAGAACATGATTGTTTTACTTCTTTCAGTCAGTCACTGGACTGTGGCCATGCTGGGGCACCGCCTTGAAGAATTTTTAGTCGATCGAATTGCCCCAGTATATATTTTTCTTTTTAAAACTTGGTACTTATTCAATCAGTTCTTTTTGCTGAATTGCTAGGTCATTGGGATGTAAACACATCAACACTGGTTATCAAGTAGTGGGTGGCGGACAAACATGGACCCAAAGGCACACACACACACACACACACGATGAAAAACTTCCACAAAACACAGAAAAGATGCAAGGCTAGGTTTGAAGATGTTAGATGCTATTTTATAAATTACAGAAATGAATAATACTAACTAATGAACTCAATTTTTAAATGAAAATTAATATATGCAAAAACAGCCTTAGAAAAAAATCAATGCTCAAATGAAATTTTAAATGCAACAAAGCAACCAAATGAAAATAACCAATTGAAAATAAAGAAATTTATAACGACACACAGAAATAATATGAAGCAATCTATAATAAGCTAAGAAGCTTTTTATAGATAAGGTTCAGCTAATTACCAGTAGGGCTTAGGAGGTAGAATCCACCACAGAAAATATTCCCGTTTTGTGTACCATTTAAGGTTTCTAAAATCAAGAACATTAGATGACGTTTGCATCAGTATAAGTTTTACATTCAGTTGTAAAATAACTAAATATCAAGTAAGTGTTGAACAGTGAGAAGTGAAAAATATACATGTAAATGAAAAACCAAGAAATAAGTGTTAAATATTTTAAATGTAGAATTATAAATGAAATGAGGAAAGCTTCTAACAACGCAGAAATGGAAGTTGAAGAACTTTTACATATTTCAGGTGCAAAGATCCATCATCATCATCAGAAGAAGAACACAGTACAAGCATCTAACTAAAACAGGTCCACTGCCCATCTGGCTATCCAAAAAGCAGGATCTATGTAACACATATTTGTTTGACTGTATTTTTCTGAAGATGAGCTTTTGCATCCGAAACATAAGTTTTTCAACTTTCATCTCTGCATTGTTAGATTTCCCCATTTCATTTATTATTCTGTTTCTGTACTATGACACTTCAAGCGAACTACAATTCTTTTCTATTTTAAATGCAATAATAAATCCAACACTTTCAATATAATTGGGAAAAGAAACAAATGCTTTTGACCTGCATAGAATAATCCTCTTGGATCATTTATGATATTCAGTAACTTTAACCCTTTAGCATCCAATTTACTCAGTGAAATTCATATTGTTGTCAATTATTCATGCATTGCCTTTGTAGCTTTGAAGTTTGATAATGTGATTGTTTATTTTTAGGATGACATTGTAGGGCAGGTGTGAGAGGCAAGATCTCATTCGTTTGAATAGAAAACAGGTAGGCTATTTGACCACTTTAGATGCTAAAGGATTAAACCAGTCACATTTGGCCCAAATAGTCTATCTGTTTTATAATCAAACCAGCCAGATGTGGCCAATCACACCTAACCTACAATAAACAATCACATCATTGGAATCTCAACTCTACAAGACGGCATGTGATTAATTCAAAACAATGTGAATAAATAAGCATTACTTTTGGCAGAGTAAATTGAATATTAAGAGATTAAATCAACATGGTGTTAACACTATTCACTCACACCAAAAATGAAAAAGAAAATCAAACAGAAGAAGAAGAATGTAATTAAAATTCCTCAATAAGAACAGGTGAGAAAAGTTTCTCAAGATGCACAAGACCACAAGTTCATAAAGGAAGATGATAAGCATTAAAGATAAATGCAAACTTTCTCAAGAATATTAACAGTAAATGAATTCGGGGTTGCAACTGGGAATTGGTACCTGTTCATTGGAAACCTAATATTGTCATGTCCACTAGATTAGTAAGTGATAACAACGACGACAATAATAATAATAATTTTTTTCTACTATAGGCACAAGCCTGAGATTTTGGGGGAGGAGGTAAGTCAATTAAACCAACTCCAGTGCATGACTGGTACTCATTTTATCTGCCCCAAAAGGATGAAGGGCAAAGTTGACTTTGGTGGAATTGAAACTCAAGAGTCTAACAGAGGAAATGCTGCTAAAGCATTTTGCTTGGTCTACTAACAATTCTGCAAGATCACCATAACAACAACAACAATAATAATAATAATAATAGCAATAGTGATGGCTTCAAATTTTGGGGAGTAGGTAAGGTGGTTAACTTGACCCAAATGATCAATTGGTACTTATTATATTGACCCCAAAAGGATGAAAGGCAAAGTCAACCTCAACAGAATTTGAACTCAGAACGTAAACATGGATGAAATGCGACTAAGCATTTTGCTCAGCATGCTAACATTTCTGCCAACTCGCTAGTAACAGCAACAACAATAATAATAATAATCAGCTATGTTGAATATATAAGAATGTGTAGCTGAGTGGTTAAGAAGTCTGCTTCTCAACCACATATTTTTGGGTTCAATCCAATGTGCGGTACCTTGGAATGTGCCTCCCACTATAACCTTAAGAGAGAGAGAGAGAGAGAGAGGGAGAGAGAGAGGGAGAGAGAGAGAGAGAGAGAGAGAGAGAGAGAGAGAGAGAGAGAGAGAGAGAGAGAGATTTTGCAGATATGTTGTGTTTGAGTGTTTGTGTCTCCTTGTCCACCGTGTGATTGTTGTAAATGAATAGCATTCATTTCCAATATTCTATAGAAACAGGTCTTTGTAAGGGCAAAAAGCACAGTCAACTCCACTGGTTTAAGTATGCAGAATACAGGAAGGATGGAACTAAAAACTAGCGTGGTGTGGAGGATAAGTTGAAGGTTCTATCAACATATTTGTAGAACCTATTGTGTATTTTAGATAGGGACTGGAAATATCCTTTCGTAAAACTTTGTAATCTACAGAATCACTTGATGCTTGTTTCTCTCTGGTGCCAATGGAATTTCACAGGTGAAATTAACATTCAGATTACTCTGTCAAACATAATGTTTTTCTATTCACCTTGTTTTGAACTAATCATGGCTTTATTTACATTGGGTGGATAGGTGTCCCTACCTTGTTTGTTGTCATCACAATGTTTTGGCTGATGTACGCTCCAGCCTTCATCAGGTGTCCTGGTGGAATTTTGAACCCAACCTATAATTGCCCACAGGCATATAGCATAGTGGTTAAGAATGCGGACTACTAACCCAAAGATTCCGGATTCAATCCCATGCAGTAACTTGAATAAATAATAATAATAATAATAATAATCATTATTATTATTATAATTTACATAATTCCTCATCTCTAAAATATAGAACAGTATTAATCATGGCTCATATCATAGCTTTGAGATATCAATGATGTGATTTTCTAGTTGTAGAATGACAAGTATAAGAGGTCAGATTTGGCTGGTTTGAATATAAAACAGAACATTTGGGCTGGATATGGCAAGTTTAAATGCTAATGGATTACATATCTCCTCTTGCACATCACTTTTTCCTGCAACAGAGAATTAGTTAAGAATGTCCTGGGTACAAACCCAAGGCAGTTGTATGTTGTGACCCCCCTTCAGTCATGAATGACCATGGGATTGCACCTAGAAAGTTACCCTCTGAGGCACAAGTCTGGGCAAGGTTGTTTATGGAAGACCAGCAGTCACCCATGCATACCAGCCTCTCCTCTCCCCGCCACCGATGTTATCCAAGGGGAAAGGCAAAGGCCAATACAGCTTGGCACCTGTGACGTCGCAACTCATTTATTAACGTGCAAGTGGCTGAGCACTCCACAGTCATGTGTACCCTCAACATAGTTCTCAGGGAGATTCAGCGTGACACAGAGTGTGACATGGCTGGCCCTTTGAAATACAGGTACAGCAGAAACAGGAAGAAAGAGTGAGAGAAAGTTGTGGTGAAAGTGTACAGCAGGGTTCACAACCAGCCCCTGCCGGAGCCTTGTGGAGCTTTAGGTGTTTTCGCTCAATAAACATTCACAATCATCATCATCATCGTTTAACGTCCGTTTTCCATGCTGGCATGGGTTGGACAGTTTGATTAGAGACTGGCAAGCCAGGAGGCTGCATCAGGCTCCAGTCTGATCCGGCAAGGTTTCTACAGTTGGATGCCCTTCCTAACACCAACCACTTCGAGTGTAGTGGGTGCTTTTTATGTGCCACTGGCACAGGAGCCAGTCGGGAGTGAGGGGCACTGGCATCAACTATGTTCGGATGCTGCTCTTTACATGCCATCAGCACAGGAGCCAGTTGGGGCAAGGGGGCTGGCTTTTTACGTGCCAGTGGCCTGAACATAAAACAGGTCGATCATCATTGTCATTCAACACCTGCTTTCCATGCTGGCATGGGTTGGACG
Organism: Octopus bimaculoides; assembly: GCF_046866305.1. NCBI lineage: Eukaryota > Metazoa > Mollusca > Cephalopoda > Octopoda > Octopodidae > Octopus > Octopus bimaculoides. The sequence goes on from NC_142943.1 coordinate 29,325,523, forward strand.
GTTTCACTGAGGACCATCCAACCCATGCCAGCATGGAAAGCGGACGTTAAATGACAATGATGATGATGATGATATCTGGCCAGTTTAAATGCTAAAGAATAGAAGCCAAGAACTTTTCAGCACCCCTTTTGTACATGACCAAGTAAAATTCAGCTGTTTCATCTAGGCCAGCCTGCACTCTCTGCAAGGCAGACGATTATAAAGGTTAGCAGCTCGAGTTAACAGAATTCAATACTTTTGCAATTGCATTGAAACACTGGAAATATTTTGATGTTCAATACTTACCTCTTTTCAATGGTCTCGGTTTTTGTAACTTTGAAGTACGCGGAGCACGACCTTTGCATATCTAAACAAAAATCAATTTTATTCGTAAGTAAATGAATTAAAATGAGCTTTAACAGATATGCATGTGTGTATTAAAATAATATAATCAATAAAAAGAAATATTGGTAAATTACATAAATTTAAAACCCAAATGAGAAATCAAAATCTGAAAAAATAACACAAAAGACAAGTCTGGGCTGTATTCCAATAAAATGCAGCATTTAAATTACTTTTGGGCTGTTTCATAAAATTCTCTTCTATTTTAGCTTCTTTCACTGACTTGTTTCAAAATCCTTGCTCAATTTACAAATACGAGTTGTAAATGAGTTTCACTGTCCTACAAGCAGTGTCATTTATTTCCAAGAGTAGACATTAAAACGCTGATGATTTAATTATACGAGGGTGAGTGTATTTATGTCAACTGATGCTGGTGTATTTATGTACTTGTAACTTAGCGGTTCAGCAAAAGAGACCAATAGCGTAAATACCAAGCTTAGAAAATAAGCACTGGTGTTGATTTTATTTGACTAAAATTTCTTCAAGGCAGCATTCCAGCATGGCTGCAGTCTAATGACTGAAATAAATAAAAGACATTTTGACAGCGTAATCTGAATGCTAAAGAGTTAAGTATCTACGTAACACTTTACGTGGAACCTCTGTTAAGATCAATAAAAAGTTGTGTTCAAGAACAGTGTCTCGGCTTTTTTGATGTCTAAGCTTTTAGCTAAACACACTTATACAAGCTATGTCATCATACCTTTTCCGACGGGGAAGTTTTTATCTAAATGAAAAAAAAAACCCACATTTTTTCTGTTGTGTTGTTTAGGTTATATTGACATCTACTGTTAGACATCTTATACATTAACTCAGGAGAATCAAATTTTTTTTTAAAACAACAATAAGTTGTCTGGTTCTCAATCTTAACCAGATTATGTTATACAATTTAGAAATCCAACTTACTGCTATTGTGTCGTAATATTGATTTCTTTCTCATTGCGCACAATGAAGAATGAGTGAATAACATTTATGACATTCATGGGGGCATTTATTGACATTATAAATGAAGTGAATTGGTTTCAATTAGGAACTAAAACCAACTTATGGACTCAGCTCACAAAACCCTTCTAATTTATAGCCTACCACCTATCGTCATGTAAAATGAGTCTGATCACATTCAGCAGTCAGCTTACAGCCTATTCCCAGTTATAATTTATAATCTATGTATACTCATTTTATAGGTTTCAGACACTTGGCTCCGGTCATGCTGGAACAACACTTTCAAGGCATTTTTTAATCACTGTCAACCCCAGTAATCTTTCTGGTACTTGTTTTATTGACAAGCCAATTTTAGTCATCATCATCATCCTCATCATTTAATAATCTGTTTTCCATGCTGGCATGGGTTGGTTGGTTTGACAGGAATTGGCAAGGCTGGGAGCAGCACCAGATTCCACTGTGTTTTGGCATGGTTTCTACAGTTGGATGCCCTTCCTATTGCCAACCACTTTACAGAGTTCACTGGATGCTTTTTATGTGGCACCATCACCAGCGCTTTTATGTGGCACCATCCCTAGCGCTTTTATGTGGCACCATCACCAGTGCTTTTTATGTGGCACCAGCACCAGTGCTTTTTATGTGGCACCATCACCAGTGCTTTTATGTGGCACCAGCACCAGTGCTTTTTATGTGGCATCAGCACCAGTGTTGGTGTAAAGAAATATAACCAAGGAGAGATCAAATACCAGTTTGCATTCCAATTCTTCTAACTTTTGCTGCTGTACAGACATAAATATGCCCTGTCTTTCTCTCCCTCATTCACACATATACATACGTAGAAAGAGAAAGATGGATGCATCCAGAATTTCAATACAGATGATGTCCTCTTCAAATGGACCTATCAATAGCTTTCTAATTAGTGCCTGTATATACATGGATATATTATATACATGTGTATGTTATAGACATGTGTATATTATAGGCATGTGTATACTATATACATAATCTGGAACCTGTTGAAATTACTCCCATCTGCTGTTATCATTATCATCACTTTAATGTCTACTTTTCCACACTTGAATGGGTCAGATGGAGTTTACTGAGGTAGATTTCCTACAACTGAATGCTCTTCCTGTTGCCAATCCTCACCTGTTTCCAAGTAAGGTTTTATTTGCCCCATGGCCAGACATGTTTTCACAGAAGAATACTGGAAATGACCAACACTGCTTGTATGATGGTGACACTCGTTTACATCTATAATGCAATGCCAAGGCAAGGAGACACAAACATAAACATTCACACACACAACATCCATCAACTGAATCTATTCACAAAGACACTTTCTCAAGGTACCATGCAATGGGACTGAACTCAGAACCATGTGGTTGGGAAACTGACTTCTCAACCACACAGCTACAGCTGTGTCCTATGCATGCGATAAATCAAGTAAGCTTGTTTCAGTTCCCATCAACCCTATTTCACTCAAGGTTTTGGTTGTCTCAAATCTGTGGTACACTACAGCACAGAGGGCTTGAACCTAGAACCATGTTGTTGTGATATAAACTTCTTAACTACATACATTTATGCTTGTTTGAATGACCTAAACAAATAAAAGAATAAAGAAAAAAAGGAAATTTGCCATAGATTTCCTAATTTTTAATTATAAAAATGCCATAGGAGTTTTTTAATCATTGGATGGCAAAGAGGGATCAGATAGGAAACAAAAGGGTCCATTGGTGAAAAAAAATGGTTGAGAACCACAGAATTAAACATCCTTTTCTAAATGTTGGAGAACTGCAGCCATTGCCCATAAACTTCACTGCATACCATCACTCATTCTCTGGTGGCATGTAAAAGCACCTACTATACTCTCAGAGTGGTTGGTGTTAGGAAGGGCATCCAGCTGTAGAAACACTGCCAGATCAGATTGGGGCCTGGTGCAGCCTCCTGGCTTGCCAAATCCCAGTTGAACCATCCAACCCATGCCAGCATGGAAAACGGACGTTAAATGATGATGATGATACACCATTGTACGTACTCTATTGCCTATCCCTTTTTTTGTTAGAGACATCATTCACACACCCTACTTATCTGCCCATATTTCACAGTATACATCATGCTCTATACTTGCTGTACATGAGCGTGGCCGTTGCCAGTACCGCCAGACTGGCTCTCATGCCGGTGGCACGTAAAAGCACCCACTACACTCTCAGAGTGGTTGGCGTTAGGAAGGGCATCCAGCTGTAGAAACTCTGCCAGATCAGATTGGAGCCTGGTGCAGCCATCTGGTTTCACCAGTTCTCAGTCAAATCGTCCAACCCATGCTAGCATGTAAAGCGGACGTTAAACGATGATGATGATGATTTCACAGCCATCAATCCTTTTTGCACGCTTCTGTTCCTTATTTAGAGACTGAAACGTTTTGTTCTCACCAAAATAACCATACTAACATTCATAATATAACACAGGTACCAAAATAAATATACTAGCGTTATATAAAACTCCATCTCTAATTATATAAGTTAGGTACCAACACTTTACTTCTCTTCAGCTATTCAAGCAATCCAAGGTCATCATTTGTGACTCATTTGGCAGCTTCTTTTACTCCAGGGAATTTATTGCATCTTCAGTTTGTTTCATTGTCTGTGTAATAATTTACAAATATTGTTATTCCGAGTACTTATCGCTCACAATGATTACACTATGAAGTTCCTGTCTGATTCCTTTCCTACACTATGCACAAGACCAGTTACATGATATTGTTGGTGTCTCATAGCACTTTAGTCTTGGCTAGCCTAGCATAACTAAAATATTGGTTTTAATGAGCGTAGTTTTATTGAATGTACACAATTAGAAAAAGCCACCACTCATCAGGTAACCTGATATTACTAAATTGTGCACCCTTTAGGAAACTATTTCCCATCCCTCAATCTGCTCTGCTATAACTCTAGAACATTCTGAATATTTTAAATGAATTAATTTATGATAACAATTATCTCCTGATAAGACAGCATTAAAATAGTTGATAATACAATCAATTTCATGAAGAATCTAGAACTACCAACTGTTGCAAAACATCAAATTCAGACATTTAAAATTGGAATAACTATAATAATGGTTTTGAAAGTCTCAGACCAACAAAGACTGCAATTATAATTTTTTTTTTCCTTAGCACTCTGTCAGTTACGACAACAAGGATTCCAGTTGATCCGATCAATGGAACAGACTGCTTGCGAAATTAACGTGCAAGTGGCTGAGCACTCCAGACATGTGTACCCTTAAAGTAGTTCTGGGGGAGATTCAGTGTGACACACATTGTGACAAAGCTGGCCCTTTGAAATACAGGTACAACAGAAACAGGAAGAAAGAGTGAGAGAAAGTTGTGGTGAAAGAGTACAGCAGGGTTCATCACACACCACCCCCCTGCCAGAGTGTCATGGAGCTTCAGGTGTTTTCACTCAATAAACACTCACAATGCCCGGTCTGGGAATCGAGACCATGATCCTATGGCCGTGAGTCTGTTGCCCTAACCAGTGGGCCATTGCTTTAAAATAATTAAACTGCAGAAGCAAATGATACTAAATAATGATTTTCATAATATGAAAACACATGTTACAATGGGCCAACCTAACCATAGAGGAGTGAGGAAATAAATGGAGCACATAGGCAGGCAGCTTAATAAGATGGTTCTCAATCTCAGGTACTTTTGAAGGCGGTAAGCTGGCAGAAACGTTAACACGCTGGGCGAAATGCTTAGCAGTATTTCTTCTGTCGTTACATTCTAAGTTCAAATTCTGCCAAAGTCAACTTTGCCTTTCATCCTTTCGGGGTTGATAACTTAAGTACCAGTTACATACTGGGGTTGATCTAATTGACTGGCCCTCTCCCCCAAAATTTCAGCCCTTGTGCCTAGAGTAGAAAAGAATATCAGATACTTTTGAAGAGTTTGCTTTTGAAGAAGTACTCAAAGCCAGACAGCACTGATGCCAGAAAGCCAGTTTCTGGGAAATAAGGCCCTATGAAATCATATTAGCAGTTACTACTTAGATCAGTGATTCCCATCTTTTTTGCTCTCATGACCCCTTATCCAAAAGCTTGAAACCCACACGACCCACAAGAAAATGGGCCTTTCTGGGAATGGGATGCACCCATGCATATTTCTATGCATTGGGATAGATCAGTAAAGAAATAGAAACATTGGCCATCATCATATGTTTTTCCATGCTTGCATGGGTTGCAAGGGTCTTGCTCCAACAACAATTTGCCACTTGCCATCCTTCTGTCACCTTGGTGAGGCTCAACATTTTGAGATCAGATTTCATTACTTCTTCCCAAGTCTTCCTTTTCTCACAAGCTCTTTTCATTTTGACAACTTGGTACTTCTTTACCTATCATCCTTTATATGCAAATGTCTAGAACAGCGCAACCATTCTCCCTTGTATATGTTATAGCCGATTGCCCTAAAACTCAATTTTTCTCTCAAATCATATGTACTCTATTGTTCAGACACACTAACATTACATTCTAGCAAGGCATGTGGTGGTGGGGGGAGTCGTAGTAATGAGATTATTTTAGCTAAATAAATTACATAGGAAAACCACTGAAAATAAGATACAAAACCATTTCACTTTTGAAAATTTATAGTGTGTGTGTGAATGAAGTCAGGGATTTCCTATCTTGTTTGGCACTGTGTGCTAACTGTCCTACATTCAAGATATTAAATAACTTTTTCTGATCCAATCAATTCAATGCCAATTAGGTACTATTGAAAATGCAATCAACCAAAGCAATACTGTATAACTGAAAATCATTTCATTAATAAAACCTGCAAAAAACAAATGAACATTTCCGTAGTTTTCTCAATAAACATGAGGAGAATAAGTTCGTGTTTAGGATTTCGGTACCATTTGCAATCAGCTGAATTTAAAGAAGGCAACTTTTTTTAATGTCCAAAGATTATAATAATGTTAATAAATTTAAACAATAAATTGATAGAAACAAAACAAAACTGTGACGGAACTGTTTACATAACAAATTATACAAGCTGAAAATAAAATAAGGGAAAAGTAGAGGTAACACACACACACACATGGAGGGGCTCACACCTATTGAATAGTGATAGAATTAGATGTAAGACCAGCAAATTTGAGGGGAGGGGTAGTTAGTCAATACCATGACCTCAGTCGACCCCAGAGGGATGAAAGTCAAAGCTGATCCCAGCAGGATTTTGACCTTATTAAAGATGTTATCGTCCAAACAGCTGCTGTAACTGCAGCTAAAGTTAAACCTAAAGTGAACAAAATGCCTATTATCAGGAATGTGACAACAAATATGTTATTGTTCTATTAATTACAAAAGGTTTCGCTTCATTTCTAAGCAGTCACCGAATATACCTACGATAATAGATTTATTTACTTTACCGTTGACACAAGTTAATATTTATATTCTAATAACAAAAACATTCGTTAAGAGTAAAGAAAAAAGCAACATTGTGAAATTACATCATCAAACAATATATATATATATATATATATATATATATATATATATATTCCTGATATATGTATATATATATATAATGTGAAATGAAAAGGAAAGGGTAAAAAACTGATGATATGCAAGTTACGTGTAGGATTTTTAAAGAGTTTTTGTAAATAAAATGACGAATTACCATTTAGGAAGACTGTATGAGAAGTTAAGTAGCAAGAGGAAAAGTAAAATGGTCTCACAGTAAAAAAAACAGTATTTTTATAATGAGTCAGTCACCACAAAATAAAAAAAACCTCTGCAAGCTAATTCAAAGAGGGAATTCCACACCAAAAATTATGTCACCTATAAAAACAGAGAGAGTTGTGGGGGCGAGAAAGAGTGGAGACGTCACTTAAGTATAAAGTAGCGTTTGAATATTATAATGCCATTTTAAAAATAGGTTTTCTTCTTCAATGTAATTATGAATGAAAAATTTAATAGCGCATACACACAAATTAAAAATTAGGACGTGAATACACACACAAAAATACGAATGAGATTTAAAAGCCTAATGAGAAAATCAATGAAGATCAAAATTTTGGGTGATTTGCATTTTATATGTGTAAGGTTGTTTCTACATGAAATCGTTTAAGATCAACAACAAAAATGGTCTGGTTTCCGTCTATTTCTGAAAACGCCAAATTGTGGGAGGAGTGGGAGGAGAATGGAAAGGAGGAGGAGGAAGGGGTGTCGTCTAGTCAGGTCATTCTGTCATACCTGGAGAGATTCCGTAGATTGTACGGATAAGAAGACTTGTCAAGATTATGGCACCAGTTGACTTAAATTAAAAGAAAAACAAATCACCTGTTTCATTTCTTTTTTTTTTTTTTTACAGCCCATAATTTAGAGTCACCAAGAAAGAAAAAAAAATTGAGAACTTAACCTGTATTTAAGTACAGAAATTGGAATCCTGTCAAGGAATGGAACCTACTTATTAAGAAACAGTTTTCATCGAGATATAGACATATATATATATATATATGTGTGTGTGTGTGTGTGTGTGTGTGTGTGTGTGTGTCTATATACATGTATACATGCGTGCATATAAACATATACATTTATACTAATCGTAAATACCTATGTACTTACAGGCTTATTTGTATATACATATAAATGTATGTACACACACACTGTGTATATATATATATATATATATATATATATATATATATATATATATATATATATATATATATAAATATATATAATAAATGAGTATATGCATATATACGTACAAGTATGTGTATACCTACATCTACCTGTATATATAGGTGCATATCTGGGTACAGGACGTTGCAAACAAAACGTAGACAAAAAAAATAATAATAACCAGAGTACTGAAAACACACAGGCCACATAGAGAACATTTTCCTTATATATATATATATATATATATATATATATATATATATATATATATATATATATATATAGATAGATAGATAGATAGATAGATATGTGTGTACACACTTTATTCATATGTACATATTAGCATAAAATCACATTCTGTATGCTATTAGTAATATGTTAACTGTCAATCATCTCTTTATTATATTTATTATGATTGTAAAGCTAATTATTACCTCACCACCAAATATCAAAATATCCGGAAATTTTAATGGGTAATATTCCGTGAAATTCAATGATTAACGAAATTATTATTTTACTGAGCTCACAGTATTTTAGCGTAAACACAGACAGACAGACAAACATAAACAGATACAGACAAAGAGAGGATATACCAAACACTAACAGTACAGTCATTATAATTAATACATTTTTGTCTACGTAAACAGTGCGATGTATAAGCTAACATTTTCACCGTTCTAATTTGTGAACATTAAATACTACTTAAGAATAATAACAAAAATAATATTATACGCCGTCATTTATATTACATATTCCTAGATCTAAGTGGTTGTTGGGGGTGGATAGGGGTTTACAAAAACATACATTTGTATGTATACAACACAGTGTGTATGTGCGCTCAACATATGTACTTTTGATATACACACATACACACACACACAGAGGCAGATGTGTGTGTGTGTGTGTGTGTGTGTATGTGCATGCAAATACGCTTAAGAATATAGGGTGGGGATAGGAAGAGACGGTCACTGTTGTGGGTGATAGAATCAGACATGCTGCTAATTAGTAAGTTAGACTGACAGAGAGGCAATAAATAAATAAATATTGGAACAGAGATAGACGGATAGAGAGAAGTTAAGGAAATGCAGTAGACAATAAGAGAAAAGACGGCGACGGTGGCCGCCACAATAGTCAAGAGAGAGAGAGAGAGAAGAAGAAGAAGAAGATTAGTACTAATGAAAGTCAGACAAGTAGCAGACAAGACTTGTAGGCAGACAGTAAGATCTATAATAATAATAAAGTGGTGATCGTAAATAGTAGTGATCGGGGTTGCTCCCAAAATATGTACATATCAATAATGTCCACTCTATCCATTTAACATGGTTCTTTCCTACACTTATATGTAGGTTGGAGGGTAGCGACAACCTTTGGAATAAAAAGGCAATATGCAATAACGAAATATAGTGGATGGATTAATTTCGTGTGAATGAAAAGTAGTTGGGTTAATTAGCGATCCTCGTAGAAGAGTAGTGAGAGAGAGAAACGAGGGGGATGATAATGCAAGGTGAAAGAGAAAGGGTTAATTAACTAGAGCTGACACAGATAAGGGGATGGATATTAGAGGAGAGAAAGGATGTGGTGATAGAGAGGGGACAGATTGTTGATAACAAATAAGGGAGACTGAGAGGAAGAGACGAAAATAAAAATAAAAAGAACGTGGAAAGAGATCGATAGATGAATGAAGAAAATAAACAGCAAAGCAAAAAGAGAGACGATAAGTGAAAGGCAAAAAATATATTTATAAAAAGAAGAGCAGAATGAGATGATTAAGAGAGAAAGAAGGGAATTAGATTAAAGAAGCCAGAAAAATAACGAGAAGAGAAAAGCAGAAGGAAATGTAGAGAGAGAGAGAGAGAGAGAGAGAGAGAGAGAGAGAGAGAGAGAGAGAGAGAGAGATACTAGAATGGATGGAGAGAGGGAAATAGAAAGAGAGGAGACATAAACAAACCGGAGGGTGAGGGAGAAAGATTATGGAAAACAAGACAGGGAGACCAAGAAATGTTTGGGGAATAAGAGGCAAATAAATAGGGATATGGAGAAAGAGATGTGCATAAGAGAGATATAAATAAAGATGATAGAGGGGGAAAGAAGACGGCTAAGATAGTAGTCGCAGTATTGCAGCTGAAATAACACCCTAAAACTGACAAATGGTGAACGAACGGCAACGAGTCGTGGGAGATAAATAGGTTTCCTAGGTTTATAGAAATACAATGACATAATAATAATAAATGTAGAATTTAGGGAATGGAAGATGTTGTGTGCAAAATATACGGACACTTGTTTCTTTCGATATTTATGTTTATATATTGAAACTATTTTTTTTTCTTTCGAGGGAAACGTCAAAATAAATGAATTTAGTAAATATCTGCGCAAAATGCAACGAAAACAAAATAATATAATATATTATACATGTACATATGTATGTTATGCATGTAAGCAGGTGTACAAAAATGTGTATGCGGTTGTGTGTGTGCATGTGTAGTTATGTGTGTGTATGCATGCGTGTTTATATATCTATGTCTATTTCTTTGAACGAGCACGGGTGCAATAAACAAGCAAATAGGTTGCACAAGTTATTTTTAACAGATGGACAAGCAAGAGCAGACGATTTCTTAGAGTGGCATTGGTAAAACAAATAATAATAATGCACGTATGAGAATCGGAAAATATTTGTTTCTATCTGTTGTTTAAATAATATAACAGAGATCAACTCACAATGACATTTCTTTGGCAATTCATCTTCCCGGAGTGTGTGTACGTATGCTGTAGTTACAAACCTATCAGCAACGGGGAGAAAATGGTTCTGGTAAAAGCAGAAAGCGCCACTGATCGTGTGAAGAAATTAACAGACCCGCTTGCCCTGGTCTGCTACTCAATCTCACTCACTACCTTCTCTCTCTCTCTCTCTCTCTCTCTTATTTATTCACTAACTTCTGTCTTTTTCACTCACTCATATTTTTCTGTCTCATTTTTTCACATACTAACTTCTCTCTCTCTCTTCCATTCATTCATTACATTCTCTATGTCTCTTTTTTTTACTCATTTACTATCTTATCCTTCTCTTTCCCTCTCTCCAATCCACTAACTCCTTTCTCTCTTTTCATTCACTCGCTTGTTATCTTCCCTTTCTCTCTTCACTCACTATCCTCTCTCTCTCTCTCTCTCTCTCTCTCCCAATCTACTTTTTACTCACTCACTACTCTCTCTCTCTCTCTCTCTCGCTCACTAATATAGTAATTCTCTATTTCTTTCTCTTTCTCTGTCGTCGACTGTTTAGTGGTTGCACGTGACCGCTTCCGTTCCCATCTAAACCGGGTGCCTCTTTAATGCCGATGACGATGATGATAATGTGTTGGAGAGAGGTTGCTGCTAATGAGGGGAAAACAGATATGGAAAGATTGACAGTATAATGTTAATGAACAAATATGATGCTGAGACGGAGTAACCAAAGGCAGTTGGTTTCAATTGTTTTACATTATTTAATCTTGTTTTGTCTCAGTGTTCTAAGTTCGAACTTCACCCAATTTAACCTTAATTTTAAAACGGCAGATGGGTTTTAGCATCAGTTGTTAATATGAGAGAACCAATTCAATTCAATATTGTTTCTCCCTTAATAAAATTAGCCCCTATGCCAACTCGAACGAAATTAATATTTGTGATGGCATCAACGCGACGAACTGGCAGAATCGTTTGCACGTTCCGCTGAGGTCGACTTTGCCTTTCAACCTTTCGAAGTCGATAAAATAAGTATTGTTTGAGCTTTGTATATTGATGTAATCTACTGGACCCCTCGTCCAAAATTTTAGGCCCTTGTGACTATAATATAAACGAATATTAGTAACTAGCAGAGCCACCCGGCGTTGCCCGGGAATGAAATTGTTGCTTATTGGTACTTGGAAACTTTTACGATAATTCACACAGCGAATATACCACGTTATTGTTTCACTGTTATATACACAGATATACATTGACGCATGTCAGTCGAAAAGTGAAAGTGTAATAGTAATACTTACTTTAACACTCAATGGTTTTACACTTTTGTATATGACATGTACATACTATTCATGTAAGTGCTTCTTCATATACTATGTTTTCTGTCTTGCCATGTTTATCACTGAGAATGTAGAGGTTATTTTCATCTCCAACTCTAGAACATCCAACATACAGCTAACCATCTGAGAAGCAAGGTTGAAGGAGGTTAAGTCCCACCACCTTTAGAGATTGAACTTGTGCTTTGTTGATAGACATTGCAAAGGTAAGTTTGACCGGAAACTGCAGCCTCTTGAACTGAAAGGGGAGATCATTTGAAATGAGAGGTATCCTTGGAATGAAGACATTCTCACCCATCATGCTGCCTGTAATTATTGTTGCTTCCAACACATGGGGCATGGCTGTTTTAACAACCAACCTTGTTCTATTGCAGAGTCTGGGTGCATCAAGGTTTCTTAATAGCATTATGGGAGCACCTATTTTCACGATCAGAATGTGTGGTGGAAATCCTGGTGGCTGAAGTGAATTGAGGAACTCCACTGGGTAATGCGTTGCCTGTCCTTGATCAGGGACAAAGTTAATTGATCTGTATGAACATTCAGGTCCTGGAAGCTGAGTTAACAAATTTAAATTCAGTTTGTCTACAGAATCATTCCTTGGTGCCAGAATTGTTCTTTCACATAGCCACTTGTGACTAACCCTAATCCTGGTTAGTAAATTATGAAATTACTTACATCAGTAAATGTGAAGTTGTTAGCGATTGAAAACGTAAACTGTTAGTGAGAACAGTAACGATTGAAGTTAAAGTGAGGCTGAAGCGAAATTTGTCAGTCAGTGAACCAAAGAGCCAGTATCGAAGGTACCAGAAAAAAAAAACCTCAGCAACAGGGAAACACGAAACCGTACTTCTGTTAGTAAATGATGAAATTACTGACATCAGTAAATGTGAACTTGTTAGCGATTGAAAACGTAAACTTTTATTGAGAACAGTAACGATTGAAGTTAAAGTGAGGTTGAAGCGAAATTTGTCAGTCAGTGAACCAAAGAGCCAGTATCGAAGGTACCAGAAAAAAAAAACCTCAGCAACAGGGAAACAGAAAACCGTACTTCTGTTAGTAAATTATGAAATTACTTACATTAGTAAATGTGAGTAAACTTTTAGTGCGAACAGTAACGATTGAAGTTAAAGTGAAGAAAAAACTATGGCTACCGGAAGTTGACATTGAGGAACCTTTTTAAAGAAGTGAATCTTAAATATAAAGCAATATTATTTATCTTAATAAAAAAAAAATCAAATGAAGAGCCTAAGATTTATCCGAGGTCAAATTATTCCTGCATCACAAGTATGGAAGTAAATGTTGAAGCCGTTTTCACGTGATAAGCGATTACACACACATCTCTGTTTTATATATAGGGCTTTCCTATAAGTAGGTTATCTCCCTTGGCTAGGCGGTGCTCCATGTAGATAATTAAACTTCCGGAGGCTACCCACGCCATTGTTATTGTTTTACGTCTTATCATGGATATAAAGCAGCTTGATGATTCAGCTATCGAAGTACTTACTGTGCCTGAGTTAAAGAAATATTTAAGATTATATGGACAGTATGTTACTGGAAGAAAGGCGGACTTGACTGAAATGTTGAAAGGAATAAAAATTCTGTCGATGAAGAATGTCAACAAAGTAAATTCATCGGATGATAAGTTTGAAGTATCGGACGATACTTCAGACAGGAATAAGCAGAAGCTTATATCTCCTCTCGGTGAAGTATTGCCTGATCTAAAGATCTTTGTAAGTTGCCGAATTTAACAGATAATGACATAATTACCTCGTGCTACGGATGAAAGCAAAGCAACAGTTAAGGAATGCCATATTTTACCACGACAGACACGTACACAGCATCGAATACCACGATGTGAGTGAAAGCTGCTCTCACTGTATTGTCCGGTGTCTGGTAATCCCTTCGATACCGACATCAAACCAAAAAAAGAATCCTGACCACAGAGTGTGGGTAATTATGTCAAATGTCACTGGCAATGTGCATTCAGCTGATTGCAACTGTTAAAGCAAGTCACTGAGCATGCGTACATGTCATACGGGAGAGTTCCAATCAGGGGTGGATAACACCTTATAGGAAAGCCCTATAGTATAGATGACATTGAGGATAACGTTGATTATGTCTAGGGAAAGTATTTCAAAGGACAGACATCGGTTGGAAGGGCTACGTGAAGTGATTAATGGGGATTTGGATGTAGGGTGAATACAACATGGGTAACAAGAGCAATAGAGACGATTGAATCGGGTGGACCTGGATGGATGTGACATGAGAGCAACCAGATACGAGGAGCAGGGACCACTCTAATTGTGTTAGAAAAGGAAAAAAAACGAAGAAACAGTACGTCTGTGGGTCAGAGGTCGTTTGGGAGCGACTTCGCACAGTTATTATTGATAATGCATTTGGAAAGGAGATAAGCGCCACAACTTCCCATATACAATGATTACAACTTTTCAATGGCAGTAGCAACGTTGTATCTTTTACTTGTTTGGATTGCGGCCATGCTAGAGCACGGCCTTGAACGGTTTTACTCGAAAGAATCGACCTCATTACATTTTTTTAAAGTTCCGTATTTATGCTGTCAGTCTCTTTGCCGAACCATTAGGTTACGGGGACTCAAACAAACCAACACTGGTTGTCAATCGGTGGTGACACAGAGAGGGAGAGGGGGAGGAGAGACGATCGGTTCCAGTTTCTGTCAACCAAATTCACTCACAAGGCTTTGAGTGGCCGGGGGCTACAGTGGAAGATACCCAAGGTGCCACGCAATGGGACTGAAACCAGAACCATGCGGTTAGATACCATACTTCTTACTACATAGCCACGCCAGCGCTTTTTTCTTTTTTTTAAATTTTTTTCTTACTGAGCACGAGGACAAATGTTTGTATGGGAAATGTTTTGGTCAATTGGCTCAAGTTTACAGTATATTAATGGTAACTATTTTATCGATCCAGAAATAATTTTAACACTCCCGATGCTTTATTTGGAGTGTCTATGATATTTAGACAATTTGAATGCACCGAGTATCAATTTATGCAAAATCGCGTATTTTTGTTTCCTTTTTTTTTCTCTTCCTTTCTTTTTTCTATAGCTCAAGCTCCCAAATTATTTTCGAGCAAGTCTAAGTATATTTAGACTATATAGATATACTTACATAGCATTTATGTTTACTTTATTCAAACTAGTAATTACTATCAATTACGCAAAATGAATTCCACAAAACAGCCTTTCCCACTTTTGCTACCAAACCACTACGCTTTCCAGAAAATCTGCCAACTTGAGAGAAACTAGCCACCACTACTATTTGTCTGTACTATATTTCAACAAAACTGACCCCCACTACTTCCGACAAACATACAAAAGCCTCTCCAACCATTTATTTTCCTGTTGTTTACTTCCAGTTATTTATTGTTATTATTTTTATTTTATTTAGGTTAACCTAAAGTGACCATACAAGCTGACTTTTCAGAAACTGAATACTACAACTTCAGTCATTTATATTTTGCTCATTGACTATTAATACTTGCTCCAAATCGTTCAATATTTATTTATCTACGAAGGACGTCGGACTAGCAGTTTTGTTAGAGGACCGGACAAACCGGGTAGCAGGATTTATTCTGACTCTTTATGTTCTCTGTACAAATTATACCGAGGTCAACTTTGAAATCGCATCTTCCGCGGGGTCGATGAAATAAAGTACCCTTGAAGTACAAAATAAAGTATTATTCATTTCGAGTGAATATAGTCAACCTCTTTCCCTAAAATGTTAAGGCCTTGTGCCTAAATCAATATTTATACGAGGGTTATATATATATAAAAAAAAAAAGGAGATGCGAGGACTACATCGTAATCATACCGACGCCGAAGATTTCCTGGGATATTAAATTAAAGTTTGACTATATTAAAGATGAGCGCTCACAGAAGGAAATGGGATGTGAAGGCAACTTCATAACCAACCCGACTCCTGATGAAATTCCTTACAGAAGCCCCTTCTCCCGTTGCATATTGTAAAGGTTTTTCGATGGCTTTGGATGAGGATCCCAACGACTGGTCTCGCTGCCTTTACAAAGTGATCGAGATATGCTTACTGCATTCTTTCAAATAACAGATGATTACGTATTAAAATGGAAACAGGATTGTATCGAGCACAACATATTTGTATTATCTTAACAAGATTAAGCGGCGAGCTGACAAGAATCGTTAGCGCAACAGACAAAACCTCAAAGATTGCTTTTTATTGCTCTTTGCGTTCTGAGTTCAATCAAATAACGCCACGGTCAACTTTGCCTTTCATCCTTTCAGGGTCGATAAAATTAAGTACTCGTCAAGTACTGGAGCCGATGGCATTGGCTAATCCCCTTCTGCTAAAAATGCTAGTCCTCTGCCAAAATTTGCAACCATTATTAGACGGCGAGTTGGCAGAATCGTTAGCAGGTCGGACCAAATGCTTTGACGACATTTCTTCTGGTTCTTCTGGTTCTGAGTTCAAATTTCGCCGAGGTTAACTTCGGCTTTCAATCTTTTCTGAGTCGATGTAATCGATTATATCCAACTCTTTAAAATTGCTGGCCTTGTGCCAAAATTGCTGGCACATTATGTTACAAGGTTAACAGTCTGACAACAATCACTTAAGCAGATGTGGTGAACCTACAGCATTCTGAAAGAATAACATTTGAGGGGAAATCAATATACGAGAGTATGTTTTTGTTGATCTAATTTTTTTAGAAAACCCTTGCTCAAGATGCCGCGCAGTGGGGCTGAACCCGAAACCCCGTGTTTGCAAAGCCACTCTACTTAACCACACAGCCATGCCTACGCCTTTATTTGCTTCATCGTCCTTCTCGCTCCCCTCCTGACCTTTTGACCATAGCTTTCTATCCCTACCCATGATCCCCTGCCGACATATTTGGCATTATATTTCTGACCACTCCTTTACACTCTTAATTCCTGTTCCTCCACAACTTCAGTACATTTTCACCATTCCTTCAAAGATCTCTATTCTCCGCCGCTGCTACCCTTCCCTCCAACCCTTTTTTTTTTGTCCCACTTGACCCCGATTTCCTTCTTTAGGCCTGGCCCTTATCTTTATTCTCTCTTACCTACCCACCCCCATCTCACCTGACCTAGCTCTTTATTACACACACACACACGTTTGTGAGCGCGCGCACATAGGGCGTATAGTTAAGAGGCTCGCTTTGCTAGCATATAGTTTCGGGGTTCGAACCCTCTACGCGGCATCTTGATAGACAAAACTGTAATCAGAGACTGCAAGAGGAGGAAAAGTAACTTAGCCATGTCATGGATCGACTATCGTAAGGCGTACGATATGATGCCACATTCTTGGATTATGGAGTGTATGAACCTATTTGGTACTGCATCGAATGCTGAGCGATTGCTAGGAAAAAGTATGGCGAATTGGAGGACGGACATGACAGCATACGGAAGAAGTTTAGGGACAGAAGAATTCTGCCCCTGTCAGGTGTTTTTTAAGATTTTTTGGTTGGCGTCTGCTATTCCGTAAAGTTCTTTTTTTTTTCAATCACGGTTTTCATTTTGGGGCTTTGTAGGAGTATAGGTAAGTTCGATTTTATGGCGTGAAAGATGTTGGTTATCCCAGGACTGTGTGTGTTAATGAAAACACGATTCCGTTCATTAACACACAGAGTCCTGGAATAACCAACATCTTTCACGCCATAAAATCGAACTTACCTATACTCCTACAAAGACCCAAAATGAAAACTGTGATTGAAAAAAAAAAAGCACTTTACGGAATAGCAGACGTCAACCAAAAAATTTTTTAAACACCTCACAAGGCCAGAATTCAAATCAAAGAATGAATCAGAATTCTTAGTAAAGGAATGTAGAGACAGGAGATGTTGGACATGCAACAACATCAACAACTTCAAATACTTGGAAAGTGTTTCCCATATAAAATTCAAGAGCGGATCCCTTTTCAAAATAAATGCAGATATGAACTGCAAAACGCAAAATCTCATATACTGCCTTACCTTTCCAAATTGCAAGGAAAGTTATAAATAATTCCCTCTGCCAACGTGCAAGAATTCACAGACAACGTATCCGACAAGAAGAATGACGCAAGATTCCATTAAGTAAGCGTCTGGAAGTATGCACAAGGCTTTGGTCGGCCCGAGGCTATAGTAGAAGACTCTTGGCCAAGGTGCCACACAGTGAGACTGAATCCAGAACCATGTACTTGGAAAGCAAGCGTCTTACCACACAGCCACGGCTGCGCCTATAGATAACTTTTTTTTTCTTTTTTCTTTTTTTTTTTCCTCTCTCTCTTTACTCATTTAAAGTAGAATATGTTTGAGCGGACATGGTATGAAGCATTGAAACAAGTTTAGTAAATGGTTGAAAGATATTTTCTGGACAATTTTCTAGTTGAGTCATGTTTTTGGGAAAGCATTCATGAGCATTATTATTAGCAACCGACAGTGGAAGAAATCAAAACAACGAACCATTGAGAGAGGAGAGGCTTACTGAAAACAGGCGTATTGGTAAACAAAGAGAGAGAGAGAGAGAGAGAGAGAGAGAGAGAGAGAGAGAGAGAGAGAGTAGACAAGTCAGAAAAGTATTATTCTATCTTTTCTTGTCTGTCCACTTTCTGTTTCTGAGAACGCATTCTTTGAGTAATCCGGAGTAAGACGAGAGAGAACCAAACAGCAAAACAACCACTGAGTGTGTGTGTGAGTGTGTGTATGTGTATGAGTGTGTGTGCGTATATGTATATATATCACACACACACACACACACACACACACACACACACACACACACACACACACACATATATATATATATATATATATATATATATATATATATATATATATATATATATATATATATATATATATATATACATATGTACACGCCTAAGAAATAAAAAAGAAACAAAATGGATGAAAAAGACAAACCTAACATAGAACGAGTTAGAGAGAAGGAGAAAATGAATGAATGAAATAAAAAGAATACAAGAGAGAAAGAAAGAGAGCGGGGGGTGGAGAGGAAATGAGGGCTGAAACTGGAGCTTTGACACAGAAATTCAGCTTTTGTAAAAGACAAATATATAAAAGTAGAGCGCTGCTGATATATAAAGTTGCTCTGCTAATCGTTTCCTACGGCCGCCACTCAATTAGCAACAGTCATTCACCAAACGAGCAAATTGTTATTTTTGAACTTATTCTCACACATAAAATACACAACTTTTATTTATTATGTTAGAATTACGTCAGTCGTTCTTGCTTCGTTGTTTATTGTACACATTCGTTTCATTTCATTTTTTTTTTTGTCATATTCTTTTATGCTTCTATTCTTTTACTGGTTTCAGTCGTTCTATGGTAAATTAGATCGAGCCGAGTGTCTATTTTTATCGGCCACGGAAGAATGAAAAGCAATGAAAACGTGGACGAGGTTTGAACTCAGAACGTAACGGGACGTAGGCAAATACTCAGTGACGTAGCTAGAGTGTGTGTCGCCCGGGGCCATCCCCTGGGTTGGTCGCCCCATCTCCTATGCCCAGTCCTGTACAGGCTTACACAACACTCTCAAAAGTGCTGCCCTATAAAAGGGTCATACGTGGCGGACCGCTTCTTGTACTTCTACCGAAAAGCCACGCTACTACAAAACCATTAACTTACAGCTATGTAATAATATAAATCTTAAGCCAGTCTCTCAACCACCGCTCCCCAGTATGACCTCTATGGCACCAACAACACCAGATTTCCTTATTAAAATATTGTGTATTTCCAAATTCACAACCGATCTATTGAACTATGAATGTTCAATGTGTTTTTCTATCAACGCTTTCTCGACTCAGTCATTTACAGAAGAAACGGTTGAGCGGATTAAGTGTTTATTTCGGTTCTTTGTTCGCATTCCATCGAAGTGACTTCGCCTTTCATCCTTTCTGGGATGGACGAAATAACCATCCTGTATACATCGTTAAAATTTGTCACATTATTGTAATAATACCTTGCCGCCCACTGAGCTTCTTGATGGTGTAGAAACGGACACCGTTGCATCATGGGTATTTTAGGGACTGAGTAGAAAGTGAATAATCGCCCCCCCCCCCACCGTACAGGCCTGGTACTTTATTTAATTCCTTGGCCCCGAAAGAAACACGATTTGAACTCGGGGGGCAAAAAGCTGGGCCAGTTACTGCAAGGCAATTCTAATCGATGCTCAAGCGATTCTACCAATTGGCCGCGCATATTAATGGTAGGCATTAAATGCATTTGTAATGTTAAGCGGTGTAGACAAAAACAAAAGAAAAAAAAAGGAAACGAAAAAAATCAAGTGACTGGCCAGACGAGTAAAGAGACTGCAGTAAAGTTTCGATTCCGTGTTGAAAATAATTCATTTTATTTAAACTTTACTGAATTCTTTGTAAAATACATTACCACATTCTCTTTTTTTTTTCATATATGAAGAGCGTTCTCTTTCGCCCATGCTTGTCGTGCAAGTCTTCCAATAACTATCTGTAAATGTTGTTGCATGTATTACCGAACACATTACCCATTCAAGGAAGCTCAGTGCGTGCCCAACGATATACAAATAATATACACCTACCATCAATCTCCATTTTAAGCAGAACGGTAGCTCTGTAAAAGAAACGGGCTGGGAAGAACACCTTCTTTACGAACGAACAGTTTTCCACTGAGGAATCTCTGCCTATGCTGAACTTCAATGTATTACTTTGTCTCAGCAAAAAGAATATGCTGACAACCACGTTTTATGACTTCTAACGGCAGATGGGCTTCTGATCAACGGTACTTGACCTTACTACAATAAAACAAAAAAGCAGATGCTCCAATTTAATCAGATATTTCTCTTTGATAATTTACGGCCGTTAAAATGGAATACGACAACGAAGCGATGATGCACTCGCGAGCCATCTCTACTCAGATTTTCAGAAGCAGCTTCCCTTTCGGTTTACTTTTAGGAAGATCCGTCTCTCTGATAGTTATCTCTACCAGTTCTTCGTTACGTGAAAGTTTAGGCCAAACCAAACCAAATCAAACCACAAATAATTTACACAACCATCAGTCTAACGCCCAGCTTCCAATGTCCGTTAATATGAACGAGCTTCTGCCGTTTTCCAGATGCAGGGTCACTAATATCATTTGGTTATCTTGTCTTCTGTAATCTGCTTGCATTTGCTCTCACCCACCAGGCCCTACTTAGCAGCACTTTTGGATCTGTCGTATAAGCCTAGTTTTACACTGCAGATTCAAAAGTGTTGTCTATAAAAGCATTAGCCAAAGGGGTCACCCCATTTCTCTAGCAACGATACTGGTCACGTAGGCGTCCAGCAAGTGTGAAAGTTACTTGCACCATTGTGCGTCAGCTACCGAACAGTTGGAGAAAAAATAGACGAGATTGGTGGTAAAGTACGCTGTCTCCATTTTGTCCCTTTCTCGAAACAACTCAGTGAAGTCATGTCGAAGACAATGTCGACCATCTGATCTATAAGTGACAAATGGATAAAAGCAATTTGGTGTTTATAGTGTAGTGACGTCATTTGGCGCCAAAATACAGTCGCCATTACTGCGTTTTCATCCACGCATGCGCAGGGAATAGTTCCGATGGAACACAGGAAGAGTCCCATGCGCATGCGTAGTTCGACTCTCAACATTTTCCCGCGTTTTATCTTCCTCTTGCGTCGACAACTTCGTGAGCGAAGGACGTGTTTTGTATCGCTCTCTTCGAGACCCAACACACACGTGACGGGGACAGCGGACAAGTGATGAAACGACCAACAGCCGAATAACCAATGCTGTATGAATAGACCGACAAGAACTGCCGAATATCCATGCTGTTTGAATAACTACATAAATAAATATTGTTATGTTTCTGGGTACTACTAAAGCAGCGCGGACCCGAACGCGCAGTCGCGCGTCCGCGCTAGCTGGTCGTGAGTGGTCAATCCTAACCCTAACCCTATTCCTAACCCTAACCCTAACCCTAACCCTATTCCTAACCCTAACCCTAAACACGTATTCATTTGCACACGCGGGTTAGGGATAGGGTTAGGGTTAGGGTTAGGGTTAGGGACAGGGTTAGGGTTAGGGATAGGGTTAGGGTTAGGATCGACCACTCAAGACTAGCTAGCGCGGACGCGCGACTGCGCGTTCGGGTCCGCGCTGCTTTAGTAGTACCTGTTTCTGGTTTAGAGACTGCGTTATCCGTTCTTAAATTTTTCCTTAAAGTTTGATGTGAGGAATTAGTTATTTAACCTAAAGGTTGAATAAAGAAAGATATTTCTTACACTGGTGACCCCGAACAAAGAACAAACGCAGCCCGGATATTTCTTACACTGGTGACCCTGAAGACGAGAATCGCAGCCGAAGAAACTCTAGACCACAAACAAACCACAGTGAGATATTAACTCTACAGCATTTCCGACCGATACTACACGAGCCGTCGCCTGTCTCTCAACATGCTCGTCACTTCGAAGACAAGAATAACAACTTTCTCTGCATAGTTTCCTTTCGACTGTCGCATATCACAAAGGAAAAGAACTCACCGACACAATGGACACCCACATTTCACTTTCGACCTGCCAGAGAATGCAATGCAACCCGATGCACAGATCCACCAGAGAAGCCGCTGACATAAGTAAATTTCGAACAACTATCCGACCAAGAACTAACCGGATAACTCTATGGAAGCCCACACGAGCAACGTTTTTCGACAGTCACAGATTGAACTTTCTTTGCATGCACCTACTTTTACATTTCAAATGCTACTTTAGGAGAGTGGGTTATATATCTTTAGATATACACCTAACTTTCCTACATTAAATTGGAAGAGAACTGAACGCAGAAACTCCAAACTGATCAACAACAACAAATATCTATTGTACGGTGGAAAATAAAACAGCTTCTAACTGTCCGGTTTTAGAGTAGCCTGAAATGTAGATGTACTGTTCTTCGAGTTGGTGTCGTTATAGAGACAACTTGGTTCAACCACACTCAAATGGGAGAGCTTGCTTAGACGTCTTGCTTGGTCGCTGTCAGGCTTGGTAAGAGACAGTCTAATAGCGGGAACGCTTCGATGTTGAAACCCACGCATGCGTGGTTAAGGACTCAGCAATGGCGCCTATGCTTTTTGGCGCCAATATGACGTCACTACAATGGCTCCCCCTTGAGTGTGAAACACGAAATTAAAAAATTTTGGAGGGACGTCTGAGGCGAGATGGCCATCGAAACCACGCAGAAAATGCGGCACAAATATATATATATCAAACACTCGGTTTTATCTTCACTGTATGAGTGGGACATCCCCTCACGGAAAATAGCAAGAACCAACCGACTAAGATACCTAGTACCAGGCAACAGGTCGAAACTGGCATCGATGCTCAACCACAGCTCCGCAACTGACCACGACTTCCTGAGTACAGACACTCCAAATCAACACACTCGGTTTTGTCGACTCTGTTAGAGTGGATGTTTTCCACTCACGATCAACAGACCAAATTTTCCTTGTGTAAACTTTCATAGAATATTCCGTACCAGGTAAACGGTCACAACTAGCATCTGATGCTCATCTATAGCTCTGCTCACCGACCACGACCTCCCGCGTATGGACATTCCAAATTTCCTTGTGTAACTTTTTACGAACCGGATACATAGTTTTTTTTTTTTTTTGAATGGAAGAAAAAATGTTCAATAAAAAAAAAAAACTGAAATTGTCCAGTAAAAACACAATAAATCAAACGTAAATAGTTTTTTCCAATTTCTTGGGCCAATGCACCGTCCTGCCAAACCTAGTGACATAAGGTTCGCTAGGGTTCCTTTGCAACGACGAAGGTGGTGTAATCATTGGTGTGTGTGATTGTGATGGTGCTGATGTTGGTGTATGCATTGGTAAAGGCGTTGACAATGTATGTGGTGATAGTGGTGTGTGCGGCATTTGAAACACGGGCATGTCGTCCACGGGAGTTGAAGGTTTGTCAAGGTACGCTTTTTTCAGACGGTCGACAGACACAATTTCTGTACGACCATTAGCGTCGACCTTGAAAAACTTTGGAGTGCGAGAAAGCACACGATAGGGTCCTTTGTAAGGAGAAACAAGGGGTCCTTTGACAGAATCATCCCTAATAAACACATGAGACCAAAACTCAATGTCTGCTGGCACTCTAAAGGGAGGTGACTGTTGTCTGGGGCCCATAGATGGAAGATTAGAGAAATACTCTCGCAACCGAGTAACATAGGAGTCTGGGTGTGGTGGTTGTGATGAGTCTGGTACCACCATCGCACCTGGCAACGTCAACGTGGTGCCGTAAAGAAGCTCCGCCGAGGAGTAACCCAGGTCAGCTTTTACCGCAGTCCGGCATCCAAGGAGGACAACCGGAAGAATTTCAACCCAAAACTGCGGGTTGGGCGAGGCGCGTAAGGCGGCCTTAAGTTGTCTATGAAACCGCTCAACCATCCCATTAGAAGCGGGATGGTAGCTGGTGGTGCGTATACGATGCACCCCCAGGATTCGTGATAGGTCACGAAAAAGCGCGGCCTCAAATTGCCGGCCACGATCTGTGGTCAAACTGACCGGTACTCCGAACCTCGACACCCACCCAGAAACGAAAGCCTGGGCAACAGTCTCAGAAGTAATATCTGCTATAGGAATGGCTTCTGGCCAACGTGAGAAACGGTCAACACAAGTTAACAGGTATGAGAACCCGCGACACACTGGTAACGGTCCAACCAAATCAAGATGGACGTGACGGAAACGGGCTTCAGGAGAAGGAAATTGTCCAAGAGGGGCACGAACGTGCCTATGGACCTTCGCACTCTGGCACTTCATGCAGGAGCGTGCCCAAGTGACAATTGATCGCCGCATATTGGGCCAGAAAAACCGAGCAGTGATAAGCTTTACTGTTGCTGAGATGCCCGGATGTGACAAAGAATGAAGGGCATCAAACACAGAACGTTCATGGTTCGTAGGTACTAAAGGCCTAGGAGAACCTGTGGATGTGTCACATAATATAGAGCCCTCGGATGAAGGGAGTGGAAGATAAGCAAATTTACAGTTGCTGAATTTTGACGAAGTCAAATCTAAACTTGACAAAGAAGGTTGCTCCTGCGAAATTTCCAGCAAATCAATTTCCGCGGGAGTGGAAATAGAATGCACAGGAAGTCGAGAAAGAGCATCAGCTGGAATGTTCTCTTTCCCTGGCACATGACGAATGTCACCTGTAAATTGTGAGATAAAATCCAGGTGACGAAAAGCACGAGGAGAGAGCTTGTCCGTTTTAGAGGACAGAGCAAAAGTGAGTGGCTTGTGATCAGTATAAATCACAAACTCTCGTCCCTCGAGTTGGTGTTGAAAATGCCGAATCGACAGATAGATCGCCAATAGCTCACGATCAAAAGTACTATACCTGCGTTCGGCAGGCTGTAATTTACAAGAAAAGAAAGCCAAAGGTTTTGTTTGATTGTCTACAGTGTGCTGCAAAACAGCACCGACCGCAGAATCGGAAGCATCCACAGATAAAGAAAGCGGAGCATCAGGATGTGCAAGAACAGGAACGGAGGATAACTCCTGTTTCACAGACTCAAAAACAGATAACGCCTCATCAGTAAAAGTGAGTCCAGCATCCTTCTTAGAATGGCCTTGCAGTAGCCTCGTTAAAGGAAGTAGTTTGTATGCACACCGGTCAATGAATCTCCTGTAAAAATTGACCATGCCTAAAAAATGGCGCAACTGTCGCAGAGAAGTTGGAGGTGCGATGCGTTGAGTTGCATCGACTTTAGCAGGAAGAGGTTTGATCCCATTAGAATCAACCAAATGTCCCAGAAAATTCAGGGATGACTGCCCGAAAAGACACTTGTCGGGATTAATCTTCACATTATAAGCGCGAAGACGCTGAAAAAGTTGCGACAGATGGTGGAGATGATTCTCTTCCGTATCACTAGCGATGAGTATATCATCGACATAAGCGAATACAAAATCAAGTCCACGAACGACCTCATCCATAAACCTCTGAAAAGTGCTAGTAGCATTACGCAAACTAAAACTCATAAATAGGAATTCAAAACAACCGAAAGGTGTAGTGATGGCTGTTTTAGGGATATCCTCTGGATTTACTGGTATCTGATGATAGGCCCGTACCAGATCAATCTTAGAGAAAATGGTGCATCCATGCAGGTTCGCCGAGAAATCCTGCAAATTCCTGATGGGATAGCGATCAGCTATCGTCACTGCATTTAGTCTCCGATAGTCCCCCACCGGGCGAAAATCCGAATCCCCTTTACGGGCCAAATGTAGAGGAGATGCCCATGGGCTGGTGGAGGGGCGAATGAGGCCGAGTTGAAGCATGTGCTCAAACTCGGCCTTGGCCGTCTTAAGACGATCAGGCGCTAGGCGACGTGGTCGAGAAAAAACCGGAGGACCAGTCGTCGTGATATAATGGAGGGTGGAATGTGCAGGTTTAACCGGCTTGAAAGTAATATCCACCAACTCCGGAAAAGACGCTAAAAGAGAATGAAAAGCGTCCCCAGCAGTGGCAATAAAAAATGCTGGGCTAAGAGGAGAATTGGTAGAGCTCCTCGCCGGCGTGGAAAGGGATGTCGAGTCATCGACAAGCCTTCGACGTCGGACATCTACCAATAATTGAAAATGATTAAAAAAATCCGCACCCAAAATGGGATGTGGAATGTCAGCTATGACAAAAACACATTGAAAGTCTCTGCGAAGACCAATGTCTAAACGTAGAGAAAGCTGACCAAAAGTAGGAATCGGAGATGAATCAACTACGTGCAAAACAATTTCAGAACGGCGAGGTTTGTCGACTGTTAGACGAAGCGGCCAAATACTACAACAGGAACCAGTGTCAACCATGAAGAATTTCTTCGACACTTGGTCCTGGACGAATATTGCACGATTAAAAACAGGTTGGGTGGAGGAAAGGGACGTGCGCACTTTCTCCTCTACTCGTTTCCCGACGCCTTGAACGAACAAGGCTGAATACATTTTGTCGCCTTGTTCGAAAAGTTTGCATGGTACCAACACAGACCTTGCTTCTTCCAGGTAGCTCCCCGATCTCGAGAAAATTTTCGAGACCGGGAAACGCTACGAGATTGGGAACCACCACGAGATCTCGAGAAACAGAGGTTATTTACGGTGCGAGTGAGCTCCTGAATGCTACGTAGCAAATTCTCATTGGTCACTGAAGAGGACTGCCTTGCAGGATCTACGGAAACAGTACGTGGTGTGTCCGTGGAGGACTCAGAGCAATTTGAAACAAGTCGAGTCTCTCCGGCGAATGAAGGCAGGCTTGGCAACGCACACATATTGGTAATGATTCCGTCAAAGGTAAAATAGGAAGAAACAATAACGAAAAACGTATAAAATATGCAAAAGGCCAAAAAAAAATTTCACCGCAAATGGAAAAGGAAACACACTATTTTTTTTCTGTACCTTTCTGTTTTCCTCTGTAATGTATGTGCACAATAAGAACCAAAATGGAAAAAGAAAGAAGAAAAAGAAATATTCGCTAAAAAAAAAAACAATGTGGTTGCCTACTGTATTTTTTAATTTTTTTTGTATTGTTTTCCTTTTTTTTTGTGTAGTGTGTTTAGTTGTGAGCTTGTACTGTCTGCGGGAAAAAAAAAATTTTTCTTTTTTTTTTTTGAAAACCCACCTTGACGTGCTGAAAGAAAATGGAAAATAATAGTCAGAAAGAAAGAAAAAAAAAACGTCTGTGTCAGCTTGGCACAATGTGAGTTTGTATAGTCGGAAATGCTATAGAGTCAATATCTCACTGTGAAATTATTCAAAAAGTCGTTATGATGATGGCGTCGGCGGCCGGAAACTCGTGTTGCTCATACCAATGATGATGCTGATCAGTCCAGATCGTCGTGGCTGCAGTCGTTCCTTAGTCGGGGTCACC
The DNA here is from genome assembly GCF_046866305.1 of Octopus bimaculoides. Taxonomy (NCBI): domain Eukaryota; kingdom Metazoa; phylum Mollusca; class Cephalopoda; order Octopoda; family Octopodidae; genus Octopus; species Octopus bimaculoides. The sequence continues at coordinate 29,353,480 of NC_142943.1, forward strand.
ACTTTAGGAGAGTGGGTTATATATCTTTAGATATACAACTAACTCTCCTACATTAAATTGGAAGAGAACTGAACGCAGAAACTCCAAACTGATCAACAACAACAAATATTTATTGTACGGTGGAAAATAAAACAGCTTCTAACTGTCCGGTTTTAGAGTAGCCTGAAATGTAGATGTACGGTTCTTCGAGTTGGTGTCGTTATAGAGACAACTTGGTTCAACCACACTCAAATGGGAGAGCTTGCTTAGACGTCTTGCTTGGTCGCTGTCAGGCTTGGTAAGAGACAGTCTAATAGCGGGAACGCTTCGATGTTGAAACCCACGCATGCGTGGTTAAGGACTCAGCAATGGCGCCTATGCTTTTTGGCGCCAATATGACGTCACTACACTACCTTTTAGTTTTCAGGACCAGGACACTTTCTAGCCAAGTTTGTCATTTTTGCTTATTTCAATGTTTTTTTTACTGCACATCTTTACACGTAACACTCATTTCACTGAAAAAACTGAATTCATATGCATATGTTTTTGAATGTTCTATATTTTTTTTTTCTCTCGTTGGCCATTGGCATTGCACATTTCATGCACACGCATTGCTCATCTGTTTTTATTACATAACTTCTACTACAAGTTCTCCTTTTGAATGTCTGCAATTCTTTCTTCGCACGCACCCAGTTCTACACATGCACCACAATATTATGCCTTTAGAGTTGTTATCATCATGCCTGTGCCCACTCAGTTTTTTTTCCCGACTCTGTGTACGTCGGATGTCAACTTATGGTCTCTGCGTTCTTGTCAGACACAACTTATCTCTGTTCGACCCCAGGTTGGTCACGAAATTAACAGAGAAAATTGTCTGTCCAAGGCAACGCGCCATCATGCCACACTGTCGTCGTTCGGGCTAATCTTAGCAAATGCCCGCGACAACACCGCCAGACACAATTCACTTCTGCACCTCTTCAAGGCATTTTCACGAAAAATGCAACCCTGCAAGAAAACTTTTGCTGATATCATAGATAGAGAATGCACACACTCACTCGCATCAGATTATTCTACAACTGCAGGACTTTCTCTTGGTCTCACACGAATAGATACCAGTCCCGTATACCTTCTCAAGATTCTCTCACCTGATACGCACCAACAACTACCATCCCGCTTCTAATGGAATGGTTGAGCGTTTTCATAGGCAATTTAAGGCTGCCTTACACGCCTCGCCCAACCGCAGTCTTGGGTTAAATTTCTTCAAGGTCGACGTTAATGGTCGTACAGAGATTGTGTCTGTCGACCGTCTGAGAAAGCGTACCTTTTCAAACACCACACACCACTGTCAACATCACTACCACCACACACATTGTCAACGCCTTTACCAATGCATACACCAACATCAACAAGCGCGGTTTTATTTTGACTGTTAGAGTGGATGTTTCCACTCACGATCAACAGACCATCCAGAATGTTCAGTACCAGGTAACAGGTCCCAGCTAGCATCCGACGCTCAACTACAGCTCTGCTCACTGACCGCAACTTCCTGCGTATTAACATTCTAAGTCTCCTCTACATTTGACTTATTGTGTTTTAGTGGACAATTTCAGTGTTTTTTATTGAACATTTTTCTTCCTTTCAGAAAAAAAAAAAGAAAACAAACAATCAGACTTTTCAGACTTGTACATTCCGTGATTTCAGTTCCTAGACAGTGGTCATCACGGTTGTTTTATCATTGTCTCATTTGTTTTTCACTAGGTGGCATTTACTGCCCATTTTACTTGCATGTTTTTCGGTGGCCATCTTGCCTCAGACGTCCCTCCAAAATTTCTATTTTCGTGCTTCCACACTTGAGGGGGAGCCATTGTAGTGACGTCATTTGGCGCCAAAATACACTCGTGACGGGGACAACGGACAAGTGATGAAACGACCAACAGCCGAATAACCAATGCTGTATGAATAGACCGACAAGAACTGCCGAATATCCATGCTGTTTGAATAACTACATAAATAAATATTGTTATGTTTCTGGTTTAGAGACTGCGTTATCCGTTCTTAAATTTTTCCTTAAAGTTTGATGTGAGGAATTAGTTATTTAACCTAAAGGTTGAATAAAGAAAGATATTTCTTACAATAGTGCCTCATTTACTTCTCTCTCTCTCTATCTCTCCCCTTTCATTCCACCTGGTTATATTTCATTTATTTTGACTGTAACTGAAAAAGATGATGCTTAACGTGAAAAAAATGACTATTCCTCTGTTTTAGTGTTTGTTGTGTCATTCAGTTTAAATAAAAGATGTCACTTCTTTTTCCAATCTCCTTCCCCTTCCTCTCTTTTCTTTCTTCTTCCTTCTCATCCGCTAACAGCATTTGTCCCTGATTATATAAGTACAAACACAACGACCTACATGTGTGCGTTCTTTGGGTGTTGATTTTTTTTTTCTCTGCATATAAATAGTTAAAATTACGTTGAAATTTTGGAATATCCTGTGGATAGATGGTGAGTTGTTGACTTAACCTAGATAAAGATTAAAAAATTTTTAAAAAACTGAAGCTATCAGACAGATCTAAACACCATCGTTTCTGAGTGTCCAAAAGTCATAATGAAACAATGCAAAGATAGCTTTCATATGGCGCTGAGAATCAAGTTGCACATTCCCGCTTGTATGCTACATTTTAGTGTGTGTATGCAAGCAGGCAGATAGATAGATAGAGAGAGAGAGAGAGAGAGAGAGAGAGAGAGAGAGAGAGAGAGAGAGAGAGATGGAGAGATGGATGGATATAGACAGATAGATGGATGGATTTGGACAGATAGATAGATAGACACACACACACATACACACACACACACACACACACACACACACACACACACTTATCTACCGTGCATTCCATCAAATCTGATCTTAAAGTTGGTCCTGTCACGATTTGAAATCAGAAGACAAAGATCCAGAGTAATTGTCCTACGACACCTTTACCCAACGCCCCAATGACTGTCAGTTCACCTGTCAGATGTTCATTCTTTTATTATTATTTTGTTTTTTGTTTTTGGTTTTCAATTTAAAAATGCAAGTAATGATTATTTATAAAAAAAAAAGAAACTACCAACAGAGCTACAAGTTTATAGTTTATGTTAAAAACCTAAGATGTTTTACTCGCTCCCATATCGCACTGGCTTCCGACAAATTAGTAAGACATACACAATTGTAGAAAAAACACATAACAATGCCAGCGGTCCTCAACATTTTGCTCTAGGGACCGGGGGATCACACGTATAAGAAAATACCTTTCTACTCTAAGCACAAGGCCCGAAATTTTGAGGGAAGAGGCCAGTCAATTAGATCAACCCAGTGCGTAACTGGTACTTAATTTATCGACCCCGAAAGGATGAAAGGTAAAGTCGACCTCGGCAGAATTTGAACTCAGGACGTAACGGCGGACGAAATACCGCTAAGCATTTCATCCGGCTTGCTAACGTTTCTGCCAGCTCGCCGCCTTATCATACATATATAATGCAAAACCACCATGAAGACTGCAATAGTAAAAAAAAAACAAAAAACAATAAATAAATAAATAAATAAAGCTTAAAAGTTTATTCTTTCTGCGCTGCCGGAACCAAATGATTCGCAGCCTGGTGGTTAGGAACTTCTGATAACGCTATCGGCAAAATAGTCGGTGGAATGCATTGTAGATAAAATAATTATGCCAAAACCATTGATAATGAAGCACTTTGTTATGACATGGAATCAAGACGTATTTGTAAAATGTGAAATGTTTAAGAAACTGAGCTAATAAAATGGTTTGGCATAAACTCACGTTCCCTCTTCCAGTAACCGAGTTAACGGACGTTGCAGGTTAAGCGGTGGCGGTTTTCCTTCTGTTTGTACATTGTATAGGCGCAGGCATGGCTCAAGGGTTAAGAGGATCGCTTTGTAACGATACGGCTTCGCGTTCAGTCCCACTGCGTGACACCTGGGGCAAGTGTCTACTACTATAACCCAGGGTCGATCACTGCTTATGTGAGTGAATTTCGTTGGTAGACGGAAAATGTGTGGAAGCCCGTCGTATAAATACTTATTCTGCTATATTTTCATCAAATCTGATTTCAAAAAGACATGAAGACGTTGTAAAGAGACCAACAGAATAAGTGCCAAACTTTTAGAAAATCATAAGTACTGAGGTTTATTTGTTCGATTAAAACCATTCGAGGCGTTGCTCCGGCATGACCGCGGCCCAATAACTGAAACAAGTAAAAGATAAAAGACAAAAGTTATATTTAAAAATGATCAGCTCCTGTCAAACCGTCCAACCCATGCCAGCATGGAAAACAGATGTTAAATGATGATGATGATGAAGCTAACCCCGCTGGTGTTGGTGCCACGTAAAAAAGTGGCTGTCATTAGGAAGGGCATCCAGCAGCCTTGGAAACTATGTCAAAGCAGACAATGGAGACTGGTGCAGCTCCCTGGTTTACCAGTTCCTGTCAAACCGTCCAACCCATGCCAGCATGAAAAAATGCTTTAAATGATGATGATGATGATGATGATGATGATGTATTAAATGATGTATTAAATGTGCCACCTTTCGGAAAGTCATTCTACAAGAGAAGAGAAACGATTTTTAATTTAATTTATTCATTGGAAAGAAAAAAAAGTAGGTGGAATTTTTTCTTTCTTTCTTTTTTTATTTTTTATTTATTTTTTGTTTTGTATTGTTTTCTTCTCAGTTTTTTTTTCTTTTTCGTATTTGTTCTGATGATGAATCTGCATATGTAGTCGGTTCTGGTTTTGTCGTAAGAATAAAAAAAAAACGAAAAAGAAAATGAAAACCAGGATGTTGAAAAACTATCCACCTTTGTTTTCAACAACACGCAGCAACAGTGAAATGGTATACTTCAAGATATGGAATTAGCTGTAAACGATAATATAAAACTAGTTAATGTTTATTAAGTGAAGCCGGAAAAAACCGCATGGATCTTCAACTTACGGTAAGGAAATATCGGAAGTGGACATGCAACTTTGACACAATATGTTGAAGAGCGTTGGTGATTATGCAGGAAAATGTTGGTGTGACTCGTCGATTTACGCAAAGGAATTTGATTATTTCCGTTGGAACATGCACTTTCAACAACAACAACAACAACAGCAAAAGATCAATCCTGGATGGTAAAAAAGGAATAGCTTTCAGATATATTCACTTACATGAAAGAAATTATTCTTACAGTGCTGAGCGTCGATATAATATGATTCCAAAGAACAACGAATGCATAATTTTCAGGAGATAAAAAAAAAGAAGCTTGTTATACACCTACATGTATTTTAAATCATGTTCTTTTCTTTCTCTTTTTTATTTGTTTCAGTCATTTGACCGCGCCCATGCTGGAGCACCGCCTTTAGTTGAGCAAATCGACCACATGACTTGTTCTTTCTAAGCCTGATTCGTACATGACAAATGCAATCTATGAGTAGAACAGTAAAGATATGCAAGACATTTCTCAAGTTTCAAATGTGAATTTGTCTGTGTTAACTACATCTCAAAGATGGAACCTTGTAACTTTGCTGGAAACTGGCTCCCTCCTCAGTGGAAGATATATAATAATTAGAAAACAGAAGAGACATACATGCATGCATGCATACATACATACATACATATATGTTGATGTTGAAATTCCGATGAAGGAGCCTTGGATCTAGGCTAGAAACCGGTTCTTTCTCTATTGGCAAGAAATTTTGAAATAAACTGAATAGTGACATTCATACATGTGTGTGTGTGTGTGTGTGTGTGTGTGTGTGTGTGTGTGTGTGTGTGTGTGTGTGCGTGCGTGCGTGTGCGTGTGTGCATGTGCGCGCGCGCGAGCGTTTGTGTACGTGTTTATGCTTACACGTATCTGAAAACCTGGTGTTTATGTCGTGATTCTTTATGTCTTTTAACATAGTGGTTCGATAAATAGAGAGCGATAAAATAAGTCCCAGACTGATATAAGTACCGAGGGCGATGTGAACAACTAAAATCCTTTGAATGCGGTGTGCTCTAACATGGCCGCACACTGCAATGAAAGAAACCAGATTCTAGAAAATGAATAACATCAATGTATTTACCGAAATTGATTAACTCATCTGCATCTCTCACCCACCCAACCACCCGGTACATTTATGGCACGGCATTGTGCCAAACGTATGGGGCATTGTGTCAGTTCCGTGGCACTGTGCCAATTTGAGAGCGAGAAACTATTGATCTTGGAAGAAATTCGTTGATTTCAAAAGAAATCACTGATCATTTCACTCTCTAACTACATTGCTTATTGTTGTTTAGCTGCAGATTAACCTTCATCGAACAGGCCCTTGATTATTGGAGGCTTTCTAACTGTAACCGCATCACCTTTAGCTTCAGATTCTTGTACGTCGAGCGATCACGTAGGAGCTCTCTTGCCGATTCTCAATCAAAATCCGTTATATATTACTGGTACTCAATTTGTATTTTAATGAATGACAAATGATGAAAGTTAATCTCCATGCTGTATTTCTCGGCATTGAGCAAGCTATTGTATTCTGTACAAGCAAATCTCAAAACTTTACCATTCATTAACAGAGGACGATGGTTATATTTTCTATAAATCAATTTTGAACCTAGAGAAAGATTATTTACCCTAAACCTACCGTGCCTCCATAACTGTACAAGTAAAAGAATTGATCAACATATATATCGCTAAGCCATTAACGGCATACCTGTAGAAGTGTTCCCCTCCCGACTGTTTCCTCATAACATACAGAAAATTTGATATTTTTTAATGAAATTTTCTACAAATACTTCAGATGGTGTAAATTCCGATTATATTGGAATTTGCTGTAAAAAAAAAAAATGTGTGAGTGGAGAGAAGAATTTCGGAGAATTCACAAGAGTTAGCTTTGTTTCCTCATAACTTTCAGAAAAGTGGATAGTTTTTGATGAAATTTTCTACAAATACCTTTTAGGCGGTGTAGATTACGATTATATTGGAATTTAATGTAAAAAAAAAAAATTATGAACTCGCACACGTACATACTGACACACATCAGATGCCTACAAAATGAAACTTCAAATTTGGAAAAAAATTGTGATGTGTCAGAATATGTGTGCATGCTCACCAATTTTATTTCCACATCAAATTTTGATTTAATCGTAGTTTACACACTTTGAAAGGTATTTGTAGAAAATTTCATTAAAAAATACTCATTTTCTAAAGTTATGAGGAAACAAAGTCAGTGGGGCGGGGACACGCTTGTGTATGTATGTTCCGTTAACAACACTTCGTTTCAAAATACTCTAGTGCTGTGTGGGGACCGGCATGCGAAAGAATAGGCTCAATGTCTCCTTTGTGTGTTGCAAAAGGCGACTAAAAGAGGTTGAGATGGAATTTGCTCTCCGACTTCGTAAAACCCTCACTGGCAAACAGACTCCCCAAACAGAGCCATGAGTTGGAGGGTTGTTGCCCAAGTGGTGCAAAGGTGTCATCTGTCAGGGGGTAAGGGAATCACCAACAAGTGGTCAAGTGGTTAGGATTCCGCACTCTCACCGCGGCGGCCGGGGTTCGATTCCCCGCTTGGGAAAGATTTTTTTAAAGGCGGTGTTCTAGCATGGTCGCGGTCATATGACTGAAACAGATAAAAGAATAGGAGAATAAAACGATGGAAGCATCGACACGCGCTTATAGCGCATGTCCCCATAGTAGTAGTAGTAGTAGTAATAGCAGTAGTTTCACATCTTTTTAATGCAGTGTTTCCCCAACCTTTTCACTGCCAAAGACCGCTTTTATTTAAATGAGTTTTCCCACGGGCTTCAGGATGTAGAAAGCTCTGTCAGCTTAACATGTAATTCAGCTGAAAAAAATTAAAAATTAAAGAAATAAGAAATTTTTACGGAAATTACCGAAGAAAGACTCACTTTTCATGAACGACTATCGAAAGACATGACATTTTATAATACATTTACTCTGTGCAACTGTTGTGTCAGTTCAGATAAGTTTAAGATTTCCCATACTTTCAGTTGTTATTGCCATGTTTATTATGTAACACTGCCATCATTTTGTTGGGTACGGAATGCACCGGGTGACACCAAACAGATAGGAGATAGAATGTTTGTATCTCATTAATATCTCGACACTGCAATTATAATTAAAAAAATTTTTCATTGTGTATACCGTAAGTACTGTGGAATATGTAATCGACTAACCCCTCCCCTCAAATTTGCTGGCCTGGATTCAAAATTTGAAGCAATTATTATAAGAGGGAGGGAGAGAGAGAGAGAGAGAGCGTGTGCGCGTGCGCGGCCGACACATATAGCAGCTGATTGTTCGCCAAATTATTTATATTTATTTTGGTTAAAATCCAGAAACAATAAGGAAACCATGACAAAATAGTCATGTCTAGTCTAAAATATGTCGGGCGTGGCTGTGTGGTAAGAAGTTTGTTTTTCAACCACATGGTTCCGGGTTCAGTCCCACTGCGTGGCACCTTAGGCAAATGTCTTCTTCTATAGCCTCAGACTGATCAAATCCTTTTGAAAGGATTTAGTAGACGGAAAATGAAAGAAGCTCGTAGTGTGTGTATATATTTATTCTTTTACTTGTTTCAGTCATTTGACTGCGACCATGCTGGAGCACCGCCTTAAAGGGTTTTTTTAATCGAAGAAATCGACCTTCCCAGGACTTATTCTTTGTAAGCCTAGAACTGATTCTATCGGTCTCTTTTACAGGCTTCTTTCAGTTTCCGACTACCAAATCCACTCATAGGGCTTTGGTCAGCCCGAGGCTAGCCCAAGGTGCATGCAGTGGGACTGAACGCGGAACCAGGTGATTGTTTCCCACTACTGCTTGACAACCAGTGTTGGTGTGTTTACGTCTCAATCTCAATACCTTGGCGGTTTGACAAATGGCAGCAACAGACTAGTACCAGGCTTTAAAAAGTAAGTAAGGAGGTCGATCCGCTCGAATCGATTCGCTCTCAGCGGATACAACACCAGGTGACTATTTTGGGGGTCGGCCATTTTACGTACCTGTATCAAAAGATTGAATCTCTCTACTTTCGTCTGTTGATAATGATCTTAGCCATAAGGCCGAGCCCTCGTACCTTTCCCTCTGTCCTTCCCCCCTCTCTCTCTGCAGTTCCTTGCTTAATTTTTCAATCCCTCTGTCTCCTACCTCTTTCTCTTCCTCCCATGTAATCGGTGTTCGGTCAAGCACGATCTTTCTTTCTTCGCTTGACTGCCGCTCGTACAACACCTTATTTTCCTGTCTCTTGACTTTCATTTATGTTTGTGCCTTAACGCTTCCACTTTACACCACACCACACCACACCAACCCAATATAACTTGTTCTTATTAGTCGAAAGACACCTGTTGTTGTTCTTGTTGTTTGTATTTGTAATCGTGTTTTATTTTCTCCGTTTTCTTTTTCTTGCTTTCTTCCAAAAATTTAATGCCCTTAGCTTAGATTTTTGGGGCTTACCAATTTTGAACAGTCTCAAGCGTAACCGGCGGAAACTGTAATGATGATTGGAAGCTTGACTGATGAAAGAAAGCCACGAATGTTCCGTCCTGGTTTTTCCTGTCTGTCTTTGTATCGTCCATCTGTCCGTATGTTTTTATTGTCGTCCGTTACGTTCTTATTCCGTTTTTGCCTTGCTTCCTTTACATAAATAATTTCGAAATTTTAAAACTTATTCCATATCGTTTTGTTTAAGATCTATTTATAAATCTGTGCCGTCAGTGAAGATATAAAGAAAATAAATGTTAAACAATATTGGCGCTTGAAGTACATAATATAAACATGACATGTTTATAAAATACATTTTAAATACATATAAAATACATTCAGGGCATAGACGGATTTCTTTAGGCGCTTAAAAGCTTTCCGAATTTTTTCTTCCAAGAGTATTTTTTAACCCAATATTTAGAAGCTTCTTCTGATTCGAGTTCCACCATTAAAATTATTTCATATCTCTCAGAATGTCTAAATTGTCATTATGTAAACAACGTACAATTCTCGCTGGTAAGAACAAAGCTTCTGAACAAAGAAATTCGAAGAATCTATTTGGTATAAGGACAGAAGGCCTGTCATTTTTACAGAGGATACGGGTTCGAATTCAACTGTTGGCTTCGACTATTTTCGACCATTGTAATTTTAACCTAATATTTACATGCTAATATAGCGTCAGCTATTTCGAGTTCAACTTTTAAAAACGAGTTATTTGAAACATTTTGCAATTACCACTGAGATAATAAATCGTCAGGGTGCCATCGCTCGAGTTGAGGTACTTAATGAAGATATATTTCGTCACAAACGTTTGACTGAAATATTTATTGCCGAACATAAAGATTTTAGCGAGAGATGTCGCTAATGAAGACGTCAACACTTTGATAATTTGACTGAGTCATTAATCCAATGGCTGTGAAATGCCTCTGGTGCAGTAAGTGACAACAACACTCGTGTCCGTGTGCGAACAACTTCGTGTCCAAGGTCTTATTCAGATGCGTAGTAAACAAACTCATGCAGTGTATACACAATGTTCAATAAGGTTATCTGGGATGAAGAGAAGGTTCCGAACATCTTGCCAAGTTCCATGATGACAATGAGAAAATAGAAGTAATTCAAGCTACAAAATTTACTTTCCACAGGCACTAGGCGTAGAATACCATAGCGAGTTGCTGGTAGGAAATGAATATCGAATCCATGTGCCTGGCTCTCTCTCCGAAGTTGACCTTGTCGTGTCGCAGAGAAAAAGTGAGCAAGTTCAATCGGAATACGCTCTTAAGTAGGCGATATGCTTCTAACGCCCTCTTGTGTGTCGTTTAGCAGTTACGCCTTCTAAGCTTATAAAGGGGGAGCTAACCAATTTCGATTGGTTTGTTCTAGAACATTCGACAGGAGAGATAACTGTCATTGACTCCCAACGGATATTTTGCGGCTTGCGAACTTGCTTCAAATAGCGTTGCCTATAAGATATTGGTGTTGGTGAATTACAATGAACAACATTAATAATTGCTCTGAGAGAAAGAGAGAGAGAGAGAGAGAGAGAGAGAGAGAGAGAGAGAAAACCATGTTGCACTCGTAGAAGTTACTTATGAGACATTGTGAGATCGTACAGAATGGGTCTGTCCGAGAACCTGAGTTGTCTACACAAATGTCCAGAAGCGTTAGCATGGCAAGAGAAGAAGCGCAAGCCAGTCAGTAACCTTCAAACCTTCAACACTCTGCAATTAACTGACCAAAACGGTTTCCATTGGGGATGAGAGGTTTTTATAGTAGAACAAGCGAGAAAACCATATCACGCCACAGGCTCATGCTGTTTGGTTTCCTCTTGTTATGTTTCCCTCGGACTGACTCGCAGAGATAACATAACGAGTTATACAATTTAATTATTACATTTATTGTTCAATTACATACAACGAACGCACTCACCCAATGTTCGTTATGAATAAACAAAAGTCATGTCCACCATATATATATCAATGACCTTTTACTACGACAGTCCCACAAGACAACAACAATGAAACAATGAACTCAGACGAACCACATTACACACGGAACGTCAGACGAATTACATATCTAACAGTCCATATAACACCTCCCCACTGAAATTGATGCTACACAAGAAGTATCAACAGCAAAGTCTCTCTTGGGTTTTACGGGTTCTCTTGGACCGTCTTGGGTTGTCTGGTCCATACTCTGGAACGGGTAACATGGTCTTGGGTCTGGTTTGTCTTTGTGTTAGTGGCACAGTTTCCGAGATCTCCATCGGGTGATCTGTTGCAAATTCAAATACAGTGTTTTCTGCATCACCAGGTTCATTGTCTTCCTCAGTTGTGTACCGCGGTCGCAGCTGTTCCCAGTGTCGTCTCCACATCGGGCCATGAGGTATGACCTTCACGTTAAAGCAGCGAGTACCCAATGACTTCTTAATGATTGCTGGTACCCATCGGGGATCTTTGTCTCGGCGAGGTCCATAGTATAGTGCATACACAGGATCTCCGGCCTTGTACTGCCTGGTAACTTTAGCGACATCAGCCGAGCTTGGAGTCACCTGAGACTTATGTGCTTCCTTAGACTGTTTGCCTTGAGCAATGTGTACTGGCGATGGCAGCAGAGAATCAATCCTTGTTCGTATCTGCCGGTGATTCAAAAGTTCACTTGGAGAGAATCCACAGGATGTCGGTGTTCTCCGGTACTGCATCAAGAATTCTTGAAGTGCTCGTGTTGGCGGAAGAGAAGACTTCCTCAGAGCTTGTTTGAAGGTCTGCACCAAACGTTCCGCTGCTCCGTTGGTAGCTGGGTGGTAAGGTGCACCTGTCAGGTGTGTGATCCCGCGTTCTTTGCACCAGCTCTGGAACTCCTCAGACGTAAAAGTTGGTGCGTTATCGGTGACCAGTGTGTGAGGAAATCCGAAGTGCGCAAAGTCTTCCTCAAGCAGATTCAAAGTGGCTTTGGAGGACGTGGAGGAAGTGGGATGAATGCATGGGTACTTGGAATAAGCATCTGTGATCACCAGCCAATCTCTACCCATAAAATTTATTGCATGGTCCAGATGTAAGCGGCTCCACGGCTTTTCTGGTAACATCCATGGGTGAACTGGAGGCTTAGATGGCTGCCTTTGATGTTCGTTACATGAATCACATCGTCGACTGGCTATCTCTATAGCAGCATCGATACCAGGCCAATATACAGCAGTTCTTGCTAGCTGTTTCATGCGTTCCATGCCAAAGTGTCCGAGATGCAGAAGATTGAGGATCTTTGGCTGCAAGCTATGTGGAATCATAACTCTAGATCCATGTATAAGGCATCCATGACAGATACTAAGTGAGTTTGATAACTTACGGAACTTGTTGACTTCGTCATTGATCTCCATGTTCTTTGGTGGCCAGCCTTCACGGACGTAGCGCATCACTGTAGATATCACTGGATCTTTCCCTGACTCTTGACGGAGGACGTTAGCATCCACAGGTTGGACTTGAATACTAAGAGCTTTGATGGCACACACCATGTCTATGTCTTCACCATTTTCCTTTCTGTCAAAGTCGTTGTCATCACCGAATGGCAAGCGACTGAGGGCATCAGCATTGCCATGATCTGCTGATTTCCGATATTCAATGGTGTAGTCAAACTGGTTCAGCCACAGGGCCCATCGTGCTAGTCTGTTAGCAGCGAGAAGTGGCGTCCCTTTCCTCGGACTGAATAGTGATGTCAGTGGCTTGTGGTCAGTCACGAGTACGAATTTACGACCGTACAAATATTGGTAAAACTTCTGCAAGCCAAATATGATAGCTAGGGCTTCCTTTTGAATTTGACTGTAGTTACGCTGTGCAGAAGTGAGAGTCTTGGACATATTGGATATTGGGCGCTCGCTTCCATCAGGATAGCGGTGAAACAGGACTGCTCCAATACCAACGTTTGATGCGTCACAAGCCAGTCCCAAAGTTTTGTTTGGATCGAAGTGTATCAGAACTTGACTTGATGAAAGTACATTTTTCAAGTGATCAAAAGCTGACTGTTCCTCATCTCCCCACTTCCAAATAGTTGACTTTTTTGTAAGGCAATAGAGTGGCTCTGCTATACTGGCTAGGTTTGGGATAAACTTTCCATAAAACTGAACTGAACCTAGGAAAGATTTCAAGCTTGATTCGTTCGTTGGAGATGGCATCTTTAAGACTGCTTCGACTTTGGATCCCTTAGTGATCCCTTCAGCCGACAAAATGTGTCCAAGGTATTCTACACTGGGTAGTGCAAACTGTCACTTTTCACGGCGACATCTGAGTCCATTGTCGCTTAGACGTGTGAGCAGACACTTTAGGTTGTTTAAGTGACTGTTTGCATCTTTCCCACTGACGAGCATGTCATCCTGGAAGACGGCCACTCCAGGTAGATCATGGGTCAGGTTTTCCATGATCTCCTGAAAGTAACCAGGTGCTGACTTGATTCCGAAAGGGAGTCGTTGTTGCAGGAGTACTCCACGGTGAGTGCTGAGTGCGAGTCTGCGTTGACTTTCTGGAGCCAGTTTGATCTGATTATAGGCATCAGCAAGGTCTATCTTTGTATATCTGAATCCACCTCCGAGTTTCTGCATCAGTTCAGCAGGGAGTGGCATTGGATGACGGTGATCAGCAAGTTGGTCATTAATTCCCACAGAGTAGTCACCACAAATCCGTAGTTTGGGCTTCAGGTTGCTTGAAGCGTGTGCTTTACGAATCGGTACCACTGGCGTTCCGTATTCATTGAATTGAACAGGCTTCCAGATTCCCTTGGCGATGCCTTCTTCGTAACCTTTGGCCAGGTCATCACGAAGAGCAAATGGGACCGGACGTGCCTTGTGAAAGACTGGTGTTGCGTCCGATTTGAACTTCACTTCCAGTTCAAAGTTCTTGAGACATCCCAATTCTTGCTTGAAAAGATCTGGAAATTCATCACACATGTTGTTACAATCTTGCTGCAGGGAAACATAGGGCTCGCTTGAGGTCTTTGGATACATCCCTTCTGCACCTTCCCTCTTAGCTTGGCTGTCTATGCTTTTCAAACCTAGAGCAGTGTCTACGGAAATTCCCAGAGTCTGGATAGCATTCCGACCCAGCAAATTAAGATCAGAGATCTTGGTGAGTATGTAAGGTATAAGATCCTGCTTACCAGTTGTTGGATCCTTGGTTTGGCCCATGAAAGTTCCTAGAACAGGCAGGTTGTGCTTGCTGGCAGATTCATAGCGATGCTTGACATCTTGCAGCTTTGGTCTTCCAAGTTGTTTCCAGACTGACAAGGAAACAAAATTGCCTGTAGTAGCAGTGTCCAATTCCATTGTGAACAGTCTGTTCTGGATTGTTACTGGCACAATTAAACTATGAGTGTCTCGGGAAACTTCACCTAGGATCGCCTTGACTAGCTCAGCTTTTGTGATTCTTTTCACGGGAGTTTGTGAATGACCATTGCGTTGCTGATGTTGTTTTTTCCTACACACCGCTTGCAAATGACCCTTTTTATCACAAAAATGACATTTGGTTTCCCTGAAAGGACAGTCTGTTGCTTTGTGGGCCTTTCCACATCGGTAGCATTTCTCCTGGTTTGTGGAATAAGACTGCTGATGTTTCTTTTGAGGACTCTTATTCCTGTTCTGCTGGACCTTGTACACCTGCTTGGTTTTGGAACCGTATACAGTTTCTTTTGCAACCTTTGCTGCGTCTTCAGTCTCAATGGCAACCTGGACAGCACGGGCAAAATCTAGTTCTGAGTCTTTTATCTTAAAAAGCGCCTTCAGAACCGCTTCATTGTTAACCGAACATATGAATCTCTGTCTCAGAGCTTCATCCTGTGGGTTGGTGATCGCTGGAAAATCACAGGTAGCTGCATCCTGGCGTATACGTGCTGCCAGCTCCTGGAGAGTTTCGCCTGGCTTCCGCTGCATATCACTCCAAAACTTGAAACGCTCTCTCACAATGAAAAGTTTAGGGTCGAACTGTTCCTTCATGAAGTCAACGATTTCGTCCATTATCAAGTTGTTGATATCTTTAGGCGGATTTTGTTGGGTAGCCAGATTAGCAAGTTGTTTGTAAACAGTAGCAGTCTGATTGGTCAGGAACACTTGTGCCATGCGTTTTTCAGGTACAGCATTAGCAGCCACAAACGTACGGAATCTTGACCAGTAATCAGGCCATAGTTCTGTCGCTGAATCAAATGCAGTAAATGGTGGAATCGACACTGTTGTTGAAGCAGCTGAAAAATAGCCACTAGAATCGCCTTCAACTTGTCGAGCACCAAACAGTTTTAACAGAGCGTCCATATCTCTCTGATGTTGTTGCATTTGCTTGTCCATTTGTTCCCTAAACAATTTAATAAGTTCTACTGTCTGTTTTTCAGCCATTGTTATTACGATGAATAATTTTACGGTAAAGTAAGCATGTATCCTACCGGCGACGCCAATAAACTCTGTTATGTTTCCCTCGGACTGACTCGCAGAGATAACATAACGAGTTATACAATTTAATTATTACATTTATTGTTCAATTACATACAAAGAACGCACTCACCCAATGTTCGTTATGAATAAACAAAAGTCATGTCCGCCATATATATATCAATGACCTTTTACTACGACAGTCCCACAAGACAACAACAATGAAACAATGAACTCAGACGAACCACATGACACACGGAACGTCAGACGAATTACATATCTAACAGTCCATATAACACCTCTAATCACGTTTTTGTAAAGATCGGTTTTTTTGACGGATCTGCATTCATTTTATAGAAGATTAGAAGTGGGGAAGTTCAAAGTGGTGAGTGGTCAGCATGACCCGAGTGAATGGATCTACTCACAGCATAAATAAGTCGGGAAATGACAGCTGAGGGAAGACACTGACGCTGGGTTACCGGTGTTATTCTGGGTTTGTGAGTGCCTTTGAGTGGCTCTGCTAGACTGTACTCTTCTTGTGTACTGTGTACACCGTTATTTTTCATTTCATCTCATCTGATTTTGATGTAAACTGCTTCTGTTATGTCTTCCCATCCATTTCTTTTTATGATAACAACAACGAGATTATTACAAACATGGTAAACGCAGTTTAATATGAATTTCTTAAATATTACTTGTCAGCAAAGTGATGCGATATTTCAAAAATGTAGCGGAGTTTATCAAATGACTTTTAATACCAACCATCATAGCAACCAAATCAATGAAGGAATCGCAGCAAAGTCGATCGACCTACAAGTAATGGCCAAGTAATCTCCACTGGAAGCTCCCAAGAATCTGAATGTGATGTTAATATAAGCAATTGATTAGAGTGTTACACTTCTCCCTACAACACGTAAAGTCTGGTGGGCTTTTGAGCAGATCCTGTTTAAACTAATTTGCCAGAGCTATGGCAGAATGCCTCTTATGTATCACAAGGCAGGAGCGAACCTGGAACCATGTGATCGAGTAGCGTACTTCTTACTCACACGAATCGGCCATCGCCAATTTTACTACATTTTCAACGCAGCTACGCTTTCACTTACATACGTTACATTCCTGAGAATAATGGCATTTTATTATTTTTTTTAGGTCACTTCGGTATAATGGAAATAGAACTGAAAGTCGAGTGGAAACTAACAGGAAGATCTAAACTCATTAATAGTAGACAATCAGCAATTTTATCTCTGGTATCTTCGGTATTCAGGCCATCTTTCAGTTAACTTGTGTGTGTATATATATATATATATATATATATATATATATATATATATATATATATATATATATATATATATATATATATATATAATGTTCGAGACATACACACTTCACGTCTGGCTGTACAGCCTTTTTGTTTGTTTATTTCACCGTTTCGTTTTCCTGTCTTGTTTTCCGTCCGCCACTACTCTCCACGAAAACAATTTAATTTGTGTTCGTGGGAAGAACCATTTTAACGATGCGTACTGCCTTAATTCTTCGAAACGCCGGAGTTTTAATGGTGGCAGCTGATGAAGGGGATGTTTCTATGTGGCCTGCTTGTTTGTTGCACCTTGTTTACCATTTTTGTCCTTGTTCTTTTGCCACGTCATGTACCCAGTTATGTATCTATATGTACATGTGGATGAACGTATATACATACATGTACATATATATGCATATACTCATATATTATATATATATATATATATATATATATATATATATATATATATATATATATATATATATATATATATATATATATATATATATATATATTGGATGAAGCCACTGTGTTGTTGGTGGAGTTGATACTGCATGGACGATACCGTGGCAACGATGTTGTGGATAGCACAGTAACCAGTAAGACTTGTATTACAATGAACAGAGGCAATTATGTGAATATCGTTACAAAAACGTTACGCAAAGAGTCACTTGGAAGCCTGTTGAGCCTTGGATCGGCTTCACTCAATAATGCACGATAAAGAACACTTTTCAATGTTCGAACTATATCACAGGAGTTTATCAAGAAAAAAAAATCAGGATTTTCTCATTTATAATAATAGATCTGAGTCGAAAGACCAGCCAACACTTTACAAATTTAATACCCACTACAATGTGGTTCGTAGACGGGCTTTTGGCGACGATTCCGGGACAATTGCAGCAGTTTTATATCCCTTTGTGTTTTATGCTTTGTCATGTGTCTACAGTTTTCCTGTTAAAGCAGTTTTCCATTAGCTTCCTACAAAATGATTGCTCTGATGCATTTTATGATAAATGTAATTATCTGATATTCAGTTTAGATCTTACCACAGTTATTATCGTGTCTGAAAGTGTAATAATGATTAATGGTATTTCTCGAGTCCTTGGACGATATATGTCAATCTGTGGCTGTTTCTACCACCTGACATTAAATATCATGAAGAAGAGCACAAACTTTACGACTGTCTGTCGCATATATAAGAACCATGATTTACGATTGACATACAGGAATAATGATCGAGTGAAATATTTTCATAGAATGTGGGATGGATTCTCTTTTCTAGAGGTTTTTTTTAGCCCTAGGTCAGCCCTGATTGAGTAAATTTATGATCAACCTCGGTTATTTTGTCTTAAATACAGTATCTGGAGCTACATTATCCAATTGTTTTTCCTCTTTTAAAAAACATAGGATGTAGTTTAACGGAGATTTTGATAACTATTTCTAGCTGGTCAAGTGACTACATAGAGGGTCTCGCATTGGTTTTGACGAAATGAGTGATAGCATGAAATATGTTGATAGATATATCTCGTGTTGAACAATTGGAACAGGGGTTCTCAACCATTAAAAAAAAAATCTATGGACCTCTTTGATTTCAGTGCGTGTGTTTATTGACAAGAAGAGAAATGAAAACTAAGAAAGTCTATTTTACATGTAGCAAAATACAAAAATGATATAAGCGTCAGATGACAACCATGTCACCCCACCCCCACCCCCAACCTGTATAAAGACAGACGTTTAAAGTATTTTACAATTAGCAACTTCTTTAATAAAGAAATATTCGATGTTTAAAAACTAGTTTCATAGAAACTTCTTTCAAAATTCCTATCTTGTTTTTCATACATTAACTTATGTAGGTTGAACTGTTTCTTGCAATACATACCAATACATGTGTGTGGGTGGGGGGTCTAGCCTGACCCTGCCTGAGATTTGAAACCAAATCCACCTACTTGTTGCTTGTCAAAACGAGCGGGAAATCCTCTCCACACCAGATGATTGATGGGGAAACACTCCACCCCTAGGACCTGTACTGGTCAAGGAAAGGTCAATCCTTTGTTTAAGGTTTGACCTACATTACTGACCATAGTCTATATAACAGAGAGAATTCCTAACTCTTCCTCTTATGGTCAGCTATGAACAAGGAGCAACACCTGCTTTTGCATCAGCCTTAACCAAGACCAGCACTTCTGTTCGCCCTTCGCTCGACATGCGAAGAGAAGCTTTCGACCGCAAGAATGGTTATGCCGCCTTTATCCTTTCTTCCTTTCTAGTCAGCACCATGCATTCCTTACTCTTTCCCTCTCTACTGACAACCTTTTTCTACATATCAACTACTAACCAGCGAGTCATCCTTGTCGTTACCATCACTAGAATTGTTACTGTCTCTTTAACAACCTGTCGAGTAAACGAATAAATAAATGTAAATAACATTTCTTCCTTCTTGGAGTCAATTCTTCGATGTTCACTGGTTACTCCGACATGAGAACCTTCAAGCGTTACATCTACACGCTCCATTCAGTAGTGGGCGACATCATATCGAACTGATATAGCACATCACACCCAGCCCACTACACATGCATCTAACACCAGGTTTTTTTCAGGGGCCCTTAAAATGCTATTGGATCCCCCAATTTACTATTTTGTTACGTAGAGCCCCAAAAATCTTATCTGGACCCTCAGTGGGTGTATAGACCACGGTTGAAAGCCGCTGGAATGGAAGGTCAAGTGAACAATTTCTGTAGCATGATTGTATTTGGCATTTTTCATCACTTCTCACCACCAGTCCTTCAAGGTGGCAGACCCTTCAAAATATTTGGAAAAGGATTTCTTTCCTGAATCGGTCAGTTATGGAATCTTGGTTAAGCTACTATTGATGGGGAAGATTGTTTCAGTGGCCTTTATACAACTGTTAGAATTTTGGTTTCCGTTCGGGATATAACCTTACCATTCTCTCTGGAAAACCATTAAATATCTTAGGAAATATTAGGTTTCCAAATTAATACTGGTAATTAAAGTTTGTGGTGAACCGCCAACAAAACCAGCAAATATGTGCCAACGCAGAGCATCAAAAACGTTTCAAGAATTCCTTTGTCGACTCCATGTATAAGAAGATGGTTGAGCAATTTTTGAATGATGCTGGTGACATGCATCACGTAAAAATAAAACGAATATAAATTGACCCAAATATCGAAGGGACTTTTCAAGGTCGTGTTTTATTTGTTTGAAATTCCTTAGGATACTGTGAGATATTTCTTTTTTTAAGTTCATTTTCGTCGGAGTTGTGCAAACGTTAGGTTTCTATAAAAGAGAGGATGACCAACTGAATGTTAAGTGTTAATATTATGTCAAAATGTTATTCCGCCGAGGTCGACTTGCCTTTCATCTTTTCGGAGTCGATATAAGAAATACTAGTTGAACACTGAGGTCGATATTATAGACTTAACTCATGGGGACTATTTTTAGGAGTTTGCAGCTTTTGTCGTACTTTTCTTTCTTTTTCTTTTGTCCCATTAAGCTTTCTTTTTGCACGAGTGCTGTGTAGCAGCTCTTGAATGGTCGATGTTATCAAAGTGAAGTTGTAGAGACAATGTTTCAGTAATATTGTGACAAACGATGTTTAGGTGATGTAGTGGCAATGATGCTGTGATCGTAATGTCATCGAGATGATGTTGTAAAGGTGATGCAGTAAATGCGAAATAGTCGAGGCTTTTGAATAGTTCTGTGGTTTCAAATTTTGGAGAGGAGGCGGTAGGTTGATGTCACCAACACCAGTGTTCAGTTGGTACTTATTTTTATCGATCCCGAAAAGATGAAAGGCAAAGTCAACCTCAGTGGAATTTGATACGAGAACTTGAAGACGGACGAAATACCCCAAAACATTTTGCCCGGGTGCCAACGATTCTGCTAGATCGCTACCCGAGGCTTTTAAGTAACATTTGTTGGACCAACTTAGAACTAGATCGAACACAGGGTCAATAACTGAACACAAAACACTGAGCTTTTCTTTCGTAGGTCAGTAGCCCCTATCAATGGGGTCAGATGTGGCCTTCATAGTTAATTTCATTTAGATTTCCATTTATTTGCGAAAGCGTGTAGCGTAGTGGTTAAGGTGTTGCATTAACGATCACCAGACCGCTGGTTCGATTCCCATACCGAGCGGCGTGTATGCGTTCTTGAGCAAAGTCGCTCTAGTGCTGTGTGGGGACCGGCATACCAAAAGACAGACCCGACGTTTCCTTTCTGTCTCTCAAAAATCGACTATAAGCGGTTGAGGTAGATTTTGCAATGACTACCCCCAAACAGACCTCACGTGTGGCCTGAGTGGTGCAAGGATGTCAAGCTCCAAGAGAAGGGACTCATCAACAAATGGTGGGTGCAGCGACTCGCCTTTTCAGCGCATTCCCCTTCCCCCTACCGATTCTACTACTACTTTTATTTGGTCGATTTTTCATTCATAGAAATAACTTCTAAATACCACCAATGATTCGTTTTGACCTTTTCTCTGTTAAAATTAGAAGTTTCTGTTAAATGTGTCAACAATCTCAGTGAAATGAGAGTAATATCTATTTTTGAGCTGGATAACATTAAAAATGATTTCCAACAGACGAAATAATCTTTGTTGTTTCATTTTGGATTGTACGGTGACATACAGTGATACCTCGCAGTACGAGCCTAATTCGTTCCATGAGCGATCTCGTTTTACGATCTACTCGTTTTACAAATCAATTTTCTCCCATTGAAATCAATTAAAATATAATCAATCCGTTCCAGCCCTACAAAACCACCCCAAAATACTTTTTTATGGAATTCATGCATGAAATCCTCAGCTGCCTTCATGTCAGACAGAACTTGCTGCTTCTACATACTTGACAATGCTATGAACACCAGTCCTCTTCTTGAAAAGCAGCTTAGATCCCGCTATATGTCTAAATTCAAGAACCGAACTTTATGGATCATGTCCACATATGGCTAAATATTTGTTACCTTTTGGTCCCCCAAGATCACAGATAGAACATGCTTTTTATATTGTGTCCATGTACAAGCATTTCATTTCTTACATATATATTTTTACATATTTTTGTGTATATTTTTTATATCTTATTGCTTTATATATTTTTATATATTTTTTCTGTACATTACTTTTCACCCTGCATATTAAGCATGTGCGTATAGAGACGTGTATATGAACATAATTGTGCGTGCATGTGTGCGGGTATGTATGTGTGTACATGTGTATAGATGCATATATATGTATACATATAGGTGTGTGTGGGTGTGCATGTATGTATTTCACACGAGTGTGAGTAAGCATATGCATATATGCCCATGTACGTGGATGTGCCTGCACACATGTGTATGTATGTACATGCGTACATACGCAGCTTTTATGAGCGTGGGTTTACCTTCGAGGTTTTACTTTCTCCCTATTCGGGTAATTTCCCGTTATTTAACGGTCATTTTCATAGCATTTTTGTCTGGAATTTAAACCTACTCATTTTATGCATATCGAACAAGGTTATTTCCCTGAAGATTCCAGGATGTAGTCTTCTTTCATATTAAAACTGTAGACTTTGCTGAGATTACTTTCAGGGATCTTGATTGTAGGTTTAGGTTCCATGGTTCCATGCCTGGAACTTCCTCTCTCATTCCACTATAGATTCTGCTACAAGAACTACATCATCGATATATATAGGAGTTCCCATGCAGGGACAACCTGTTTTAAGCTTCTTAGTAGGACTATAAAAGTAAAGAGACTGAGGACAGAAACTTGATGGACTTAGGCCTACAAACAAAATTTGTCACTGAAATCATTGTTGACTCTCACTTTGCTGCATTCACGTGCATTGTTAGTACAACACTCGCAAGCCATTTGTTTACACCTAATTTCCTAAGTGACCATCAAATTATTGAACATGATACACGCTGTCAAAAGGCTTCTCCAAATCAACGAATGCCATGAACTTTTAATCAAGTATTTCTTGCATAGTTACCTCACTGGGAAGATTGCATCCATAGTACATCTACCAGACACAAAGTTAAACTGCATATCATCTTGGTTTACTTCATCATAGATACATTCATGACCTGAAGCAGTAATTTGTTTCCTGTATAATTTCTTTTGTCTAAAACACCACCTTTGACCTTTTCAGTAGCTTACAATGTCATTGGGTATATATATATATATATATATATATATACATCTGTACTTCTGTACATATGTGAGTATGTATATGCCTAATGACTGGCAAAGCAATATCTTTGTAAGCTACCAAAAAGGCAAAGGAGTTCTCTGTCTGTCTGTATGTATGTACAGACACATGCATGTACACATGCACATAAACACACACACACACACACATGCATTTATTAAACTTTTACAAAGAGATAGCTGACAGTGACTTTGAAGTTTTAGCCTACTATTTCAGCCTGCCTTCTGATGCACAGTCTTTTCCATTCTCCCTGCAAGTAAGAGATGCCATATAATGCATAGTTGTCGACTTCCTCCTGAGTGTGGCTGCTCTGATGACAGGCACCGCCCACACATGTTACATGTTAAATTGGGTCGTGAGTGAACATAACCAGGGAAATTGATATCGAGACAGTCTGATGGAGGCTAACAGGCCAAAACTTTGAAGTCACTATCACACTTCTTTGTGTAAGTTTGATTAAACATATACAATAAATGATGAAGATGAAATGATGATAATATATTGAGAAAGAGAGAGAAAAAGAGAAAAGGAAACAAAGTGAATGTAAGAGAGAAAAACTTTAATTAGCTGCCTGGAAATATAATTACAAAGACATAACATTCTGGTGAATTTTTCCTCAAATCCTCCCAGATAATCTGTACTGTATCAGCATAACAAGAACTGAATCAGTGAACCACCTTATGTCATAGGCATAAGTGACAATTTAGATTGACAATCACAACATCTATATACAAAGCATTGAGTAAGACTGCAAAATGTCTCCATCTTTGTACAGGGTTGATGCTAAAATATACAAGCCTCAGATAACTATTTTTTGATGTCTGTTTTTATTTTTTTTAACCTTTTCAGGAGTATATTTTTATTTAAAAAAAACTGTTTATTTAATTTCATTCAAAATTTTTGGCATTGCACAGTGATAATTTCTGCATCTTTGTTTCTGCATTGTTTTTCATAAGAATGCTTGAAATTCAGAAAAAGATAGTACTTTTATTTTGAACCCAGACTTAAAGGAAGCATAAAAGGAGCTACAAGAATATCATTTATATGATTAAACAATATGTTATTACTAATAATAGAATTAATGATAACATCAAAAATATTAATATCAGTATGAGAAACATATTTTTTGATAAGCAAGATGTATCCTTAGCTCCTTGACTGTGTTCTAGTCTGGATTCGAAAATTTAAGGACTATTTGGAAAGATACCAAGTTTTGGAATCTTTCTCTCTTTTTTTTTGGTAGGAAGATAAAGAGAAATATATGTGTTATAAATTTTGAAATCCAATAACAGCGTAACCTGACATTTGTCAGAATCATCAAGCCTTTGATTGTTAGTGAAGAAGGCATTCACTAAATAATATTATAAGTTATTGGTTTAAATGCTCAGAACTTTCATCTAATGGATTCTCAGTTTGTTAAAAGAAAAAAAAAATGTCAAGGGAAGTTTCACAACCATTATAACCATGTCAGAAAAATAGTTACAATAAAAAGCATGTTCAAGATATTTTTGTATCAACATATCAGCTATACATTAGGCCATTGCATCTAGTGAGTTAACAAAACAAAACTGAGCTTCAGGTTAATAATAATAATAATAATAATAATAATGATAATAATAATAATAATAATTTCAAATTTTGGCTCAAGGCCAGCAAGTTCGGGGGAGCAGATAAGTCAATTATATTGACCCCAGTATTCAAATGGTACTTATTTTATTGACCCCTGAAGGATGATAGTCAACCTCAGTGGAATTTGAACTCAGAACATAAAGATGAATGAAATACCACTAAGCATGTTTGCCTGGCGGCATGCTAACGATTCTGCCAGCACACTGCCTTCATAATAATAATAATAATAACAACAACAACAACAACAATGATAATAGACTTGTCAATGCAGAAAAAGAGTCATGTAGGAAGAAAGTAGGAACGAAAATAAAACTTGAGGAAATTGGTGAAAATTGATTCCTGAGTTCTTGTTAATGGCTTGAATAAATGAAATTCAGCAAAAAACCTCTTTATATAGCAAACAGTTATTAATTCGTTATATATTTCCAAATTAGAATATCATGAAACAGACTTTTGTAAATAATTGTTATTTACTCAAATTCAAACTCGTTATAACTAATTTTTGATAGAAATAATTTAAATCTAATATATGTAGTTTCTTTTAAGAGGGGTTCCTTGTGAGTTTAAAATATTTATTTAAAATGCTGGAAACAGCAGAGGAACTTACTGAGAATATGAAATTTGTGGTCAGTTGGTCAGTTTAACCTGCAAAAAGCTGGTTCATGAAGCATTTTTTTGTTGCTAATAATTTACATTGATTTCTATTGACTAGATACAAAACCAAATTTTTATTGGTACTGAAGAGCAGAAGCATCAGTTGCACTAATATCTGATTGCTACTGGTATTTATATTATCAACCCCAGAGATTTAAAAGGCAAAGTTAAGTCAAGGCAGGATTTGAACTCAGAATGTAAAAGAGCAAGAAGACAAAACATTTCAAATTCTTTAATCCAAGAATCTATTATTTCTATGAATTTTCTGTCTGTCCCATTACTGGGTCTTTTATTGAAGCATAAATCCAGCATTCTTTGTTGGTTATAAGAGTGGATACAGTGAAATGCACTGAGCCGAGCATATCACTGGTACACATTTTGATTGATTCTGGAGGGATGAAAGGCATAGTTAGCCAATGTGGGATTCGAATTCATAAATATAAAAGGACAACACTAAGCACCATGACACAGGCAACCCTGCCCACAGGCATCCCTGCCCACAGGCAACCCTGCTCAGAGGCTGAGAACCAATACCTGGTTGCGGATCATTCATTACCGGGCCAAACAGAAAGAATAAATTCTTAAAAATTTCATTTCTGTTTTATTGACTCTTGCAGACTGTTTTCGCATAATACTTGTTCTGTATATGCAATATATCATTATATGCATAATATATATACAATATATATATAGGGATTATATATGTAATAATTAAATCATATATTATGTACTTCCTTGTTTTGTTATGTGTGTGATCCCAGGTCCGTGGAAAAATTGTCTTGCATGAAACAGATCCATGGTGCCAAAAAGAATCAGAACCACTGCCATAAGGTAATATGGTTCAGCACTCAATTACCTCTAATTAAAAATATTGATATCTTTAATTAGGCAAACGACCATTCTTTTTGAAAGTGAAGAATTATTTATAATTGAAAGAATTAGTTACCAAATATTTCATCATCATCATCATCATTATTATTATTATTATTATTATTATTATTATTATTATTATTATTATTATTATTATTATTATTATTATTATTATTATTGGTATCAGTTGTGGAAATGGCACTTTACTCTTTCTACCAATTGCTTCTATTCTGCTGGTTAAAATTAGAATATTTGGACTTTTATGAAAACAATGAAATATCAAATGTTAAAAGACATAGAATAAAGAAGAGAAAACAAAGAAAAGATGACACACACTCACACACATACATATAAACAAATACATAGAAACACACACGCACACACACATATGTGTGTATGGGAATATATATATATATATATATATATATATATATATATATATATACACATACATAAACAAATATGTATATATAAGTATTTTATATAGGTATGTGCTTGTGTATGTGAAAAAAATATATATACACACATGCATATACACACGCATGCATGCACATACACGCATACAAAACTGGACAACCGTGTTTATATTACACACATTGCTAAAAGTTTACGTGTCAATCTAAAAATAAAAAAAAAATAATAAAAACACAGGGTTAGACATGCCGAATAAAATAGCAGAACTGTTGATTTCTGATTGTAAAATTTTCAAGGATAAAAAAATATTTAAAATCATCTGAGCATTGGAAGAAAATCTGGAAGGATACGATATTAAAATCACCAGATTGGGAGGATTCTTTGATTGAAATGAGATTGTTCCCAGCTTAGTAGAAAAAGAGGGACGGTTGTAGAAAAAAA
This sequence comes from Octopus bimaculoides, assembly GCF_046866305.1. Lineage (NCBI taxonomy): Eukaryota > Metazoa > Mollusca > Cephalopoda > Octopoda > Octopodidae > Octopus > Octopus bimaculoides. Next base: position 29,380,881 of record NC_142943.1, read on the forward strand.
GGGACTCCAAATTTAGGGCTTTTTGATCAGAATCAATTTGTAATGTCTTCTTTCTAGGCTATTGGTGGTAAGAGTCATGTTTTTGAGAAAAAGGAATGGCTGGACAAGGAATTTGCTTTTCAGGGTTCCTCTATTTCCCCACCACTTTTTTTTTCTCTAATAAAAATTTTTATCACTGATATCATTATCATCATCATCATCGTTTTAACAATGATGGTGATGATGATATTTTTTGTTAGAGAAAAATCTATACAAAAAATGTTGATAAAACAAAACTCAAAACAATTTCTAACCTTACTTTGAAACACACACACATTTATGTATATATGTACATATTTATATATATATTTATAGATAAATTCCTCTATTTACATAATATCGAGGTTTTATTCATTCTGTTGTCATAATATTATTATTATTAATATATATATATATATATATATATATATATATATATATATATATATATATATATATATATGTGTGTGTGTGTGTATGCAGGTACAATCATGTGTGTGAGTGAATGGTTAAAAAGTTTCCCTAGCAATCTTGAAGTCCCAGATCAAATCTTAGAGTGCAATGCTTCTGCCAAGAAATGTCTTCTTCCAAAACCTCAGACTTAACAGAAACCTGACGAGTAAAATCAGCCTGACAGAAAGTATTTGGAAGCCCATTAAAAGGAATATACTCGTAATTCAAAAGGGCAGAGTTAAGCCTTGAGAATGCAATGTCACACTAACTCTACATCACCAATACTCAGCCACTTTTGACATAATTCTATGCATAAGATGACCCTCATATACACTCAAGCATAACTCTGTACACTAATGCATGCATAAGCACCTTACATTTATCTTAAAAATAAAAAAATCTGTAATATTCACAAAGGGTGTCCAAAACCTCAATATTTAATTTTGAAATTGTAGTTTTATAATATTTACTCTTGATCAGTATTCGTAAAAAAAAAAAAAAAAGAAAGTATTCACAGGCTCATTTTGACTAAAGGTGAACTTAGACGCATTAACAGGATGAAAGAGTTAATTTAATTTAATTAAAGGTCAGTTTTATTGACAAAAGCACAAAAATATATTACTTCTTTTTGTGATTGCATATTGTATGTATATGTATACACATATGCACACAGCGTATATAAGGAGTTGTAGAAAGAGCCATCAATATTTTTAATGTTCATCTGTTATCCCTTTCAACACAAACATTAAAATAGTTGATCATGTGTGTGTGTGTGTGTATATATATACAGACACATACACACAGACACACACATATATATATAAAGACATAAATATAGTATTTATATATATGTATGTATGTGTGTATATCTATCTATCTATCTACCTATATCTATCTATCTATCTATCTATATATATATATATATATATATATATATATATATATATATATATATAGATAGATAGATAGATAGATAGATAACAATTATTTGTATTGATAGTGACTTCGAAGTTTCAGCTCAGTAAAGCATCATCAGTCAACCTGATGGTCACTTACTGAGTTGAAACTTCAAAGTCATTGTCAACACTTTTCATGTTAAAATGTTTTGAGTAATCCCTCAGTTTGATGTAAACATTTTTTTTTTAGATAACTTAACATAAAAACAAGCATTTACATACACACACATATATATATATATATATATATATATATATATATATATATATATATATATATATATATATATACATACATATATACACACATACACATGTGTCTGTGTCTGTGTGCGTGTGTGTGTGTGTAGTTCTGTTCTGTTATTTGTAGGATGAACAAAAAAAAATATACGCCATCCCGTGAAAGATAAATGTCATTTAATATCCACAGTATTTAAATGTGAGCTACCAATAGTTTCATGCTGTGAAAACACAATAATTCCGTAAATTTATACATCTTGCCTTGTATATAAATTTAATAAAAGTCGCTGAAAATTTATGAATGTAATTTCTGAGTTTCACCTTTCAGCTTGTATTGAATACTTTTTACTTGTAATGCATACACCAATGTGCATTTATTCACTTGTGGTATGTCTGTACAAACACATTCACACACAAACTGGGACATTTAATGATATCTCATCAAGAAATATTTGCCTTACGGCAAGACTAACACCTCAGACGTAGGAAAACACCCCTAAATTGAAGATGCTCTCACTCAGCGGGAATAAAACCTAGGCAAACCAAATATGGCATACATCAAGAACAATGTTAGTCCTATTGGGGTACAGACTAGATGCTGGACCAAAGACATTGATGAAGTTGGCCTAGATTTCGTTGTGGGGTCACTCATAGCCATATGCAGCAGTTCAAGTGTTTTTCACCCCTTTGTAGTAGCATTCAAGTGTCTCTGGAAGATGAACAAATGAAGCATATCTAATCACACTAAAACAACATCTAGGCAACTATCAAAGTAATACACATGCAAAATTTCAGCCTATTATATCAATTATTCTCAGAGATATCGTGACCTAAAGATCACTACTCATAATCTGAAATGACATTTTGAGAAAAATGCAAAAAAAACGCTGGAAATGGTTGATTTAACAACAATGCCCAACTACACAAGGATAATTTCCACATTTTAGTGAAATATTTGCAGTTTTGCACAGTCTAATAACGCCCAGAGGCACATCGTTTGCTATTTTTCAGAGATTTTGCTATCTGAAATCTGAGGTATAATTAGTCTTGCCTTAAGGACAGAGGTGACTGGAAGATATAAACAATGAGATAAATATTATATCAATGACGATGACAATGATGATACTGACAGCGAGAATATTTATGATAGTCACATCCTGGAAGGGGGTCATGACAGCATCAATACACAGTGAGTCACTATACATATGAAAATACATATGTAACTCTATGCATCATGCTCACAAGCAATACATAACTATTGCCCCTCGTTTTCAGAATAAAATAATATAGCTAATATAGAAACCAGCAAAGAAGATCTGAATGTTGTAATCTGCTGTAAGCTGTATAGCCGAGCTAACTACTGCACCAAAGTGATATCACAACTTTTACCATCCAAATTGAGAGACTTGACCTAAGTAACTAAGTACATGTCAGTAATCTGTCAATGAAGATCTTAGTACACACAGTATCAATGTATGGTAGTATTTATCTAACATAGAAGAAGCTCATTGCCTAATTTCATGTTCCACAGTTATTTATTGAATTTTATATTATGCTCTGTACTTGGCCAGCATTTTATTCTGAAGCAAATGTATGTTGAGTACTACCACCAAATTATTAGTATCACTTTGTCTTAGTGAAATCTTTATCAACACACACACACACACATTCATTTCTCTTAAAATAAAAAAGGCAGGGGGAGATAACTCTGAAATTTTTAATTAAGGAGTGAGTCAGTTCTTTATTTCTACAGTTGGGATAACTTTGGACATAGAAATCATACATTTCTAAATCTCTCAGATTCGGCACAAATATTTTGAGGGAGTTGGGGGAGGGGGTATTCAATTATCTCAGCCCCAGTACCTCACTGGTACTTTATTCTATCAACCTTGTAGAGGTGAAAGGTATGAGAATTGAAATCATAACACAAAGAGCCATAGTTGAATACGGCAAAATATTTCGTTTGATACTCTTAACACTTCTGCCACTCAGTCACCCTTGGTAATAATTCAGCTCTCTGATTACGATGATAATAATGATGATGATGATGATGATGGTGATGGTGATGAGTACTATAGTAACAAGGCTTGAAGTTTTAGGGTGAAGGCTAGTCAGTTATACCTACCTTAGTGCTCAGCTGGTACTTATATTTCATTGACTCCCATCCAAAAGGATGAAAGGCAAAGTCAACCTCAACAGAATTTGAACTCAGAACGTAAAGATGCGACAAAGCATTTTGTCCAACATGCTAACCATTCTGCAGACTTGCAGCCTCAATAAGAATGATGATTCTAGACATAAGCAGAAAGACATACACTTTAAGGTGTGAGTGGTGGTGGTGGTGGTGGGGTATAGTTAATTAGACTGGCACCAGAATCTGACAAGTACTTAACATTACCATCCCCAGAAGTATGAATTAAAATGTTGTCCCTGGCAAGATTTGAACACACAACATAAACTATATATTTCAAAAGATATGTTTTTTTGTTTTGTTTTTGTTTTGTTCTCCCAATTCTGCCGATTCTGCAGATTGTAATAACAGTAAATTTGGTACAGAAGCAGAAGAGCAGAGACTGTGGAGCAAAAGCAGTTAATTATATAGACCCCCCCGCCCCATTCCTGACCCAATTCTTGATTAGAACTTATTTGGATGAAAGGGCAAAGCTAACCTTAGCTGGATTTGAACTCAGAACATAAAAGATCATAACTTAATACTGCAAGGCACTCTGACAATCTAAGGACTCCACCGGAGAATAAAAATACAATCGCCACCAGCTCAATGACAAATAATAATGGTTTCAAATTTTGGCACAAGGCCAGAAATTTCATGGGAGATGGAGTGAGTCAATTACACTGACCCCCAGTACTCAGCTGGTACTTATTTTATTGACCCTGAAAGGATGAAAGGCAAAGCTGACTTCAACAGAATTTGAACTCAGAATTTAAGGAAGGACAAAATGCCACTAAGCATTTCACCTGTTAGGCTAAGGATTCTGCCAGCTCATTGCCTTTTGATGGTTAATGAAATAATAATAATAATAATAATAATAATAATAATAATAATAGTGCGACCATGAGATAGAGAATAGGAAGCCAGACCTAGTCTTAATGGAGAAAGAAAGCAAACTATGCTGGATCATAGATATACCATGCCCAGTTGACAACAAGGTATTTGATAAGGAAGAAAGAAAAGTCGATAGATGTGACAGGTTAGCTTGGGAGGTTAAGCAGTTGTGGTCAATGAAAAAGGTGGAAGTAATACCAATAATTGTCGGAGCCCTGGGAACAATGAGTAAATATCTTGAGAAGTACCCACCCACACCCTTGCTTACACTTGAATCCAGTACAAAATACTTCTTAATGCTAGAACAATGAATAGATAAGGTGATCCTTGAAGTAAAATGCAGAGGGACAAAACTGAACGATAATCTTGTGCAGATATTGGTCCAACTGTCTACTTCCACCGTCTCACACACCTCCAGAGCCATCCTTCTGATAAAACCAATTTTTCCTCAATCATTCTTTTTTTTTATCAAGACTGAAAGCTTTTAAGTTACAGAGGAGAGGATTAGTTGATTACATCGACCCCAGTCTTTTGCTGGGAATTAATTTATTGACCCTGAAAGGATGAAAAGCAAAGTCAACCTCACTGGAATTTGAACTCGGAATGTAGCAGCAGACAAAATACCACTAAGCATTTCACCTGCTATTGCTAATGATTTGGCCAGGTTGCCGCCTTAATAATAATGATAATAATAATAATAATTATTATTATTATTATTATTATTATTTCTACTCTAGGCACAAGGCCTTGAAAATTTTCTTTTGGGAAGGGGGCTAATCGATTACATCGACCCCAGTGCGTAGCTAGTACTTATTTCATCGACCCCCGAAAGGATGAAAGGCAAAGTTGACCTCAGTGGAATTTGAACTCAGAACGTAGCAGCAGATGAAATACCATGAAGCATTTCGCCCAACATTCTAACAATTCTGCCACCTCACCACCTTAGATAATAATAATAATAATAATAATAATAATAATGATAATAATAATAATGATAATAATAATGATGATAATAATGATGATGGTTTCAAGTTTTGGCACCAGGCCAGCAATTTTGGGAGAGGGGGATGATCGATTACATCCACCGCAGTGCTTGACTGGTATTTATTTTATTGATCTTGAAAGGATTAAAGGCAAAGTGGACCACAATGGAATTTAAACTCTGAATGTAAAGACGGATGAAATGCTGGTAAGCCATTTTGTCTGGCATGCTAACGATTTTGCCCGGCATATAATGATTTTTGCCAGCTCACCATGTTATATAATAAAAATAACAACTAGATTATGAAACTCATTTGTAGAGAAATCTTACACTCCACCCTCTGTTCTTTGTCTACAAATGTGATAGAAAATTTGGAGATGATTTGTAAGAGAACTACTGAGGATTTTTATACAGCATCAAAAAAGAAGGAACCAAAAAAAAACAAAAACAAATGTACTTTTTGTATTAATTGTTAAATGAAAAAAAAATATGGCAGAAAACAACTGATATCAATGTTAAATATAGAATAAAAAAAAAAAGAGATATAACAATATAACATGGAAATACTTTTTTTTTTTTTGATTGTTATAAAAATGTAATAACATGAATAACTAATTTGAATGTGAGGAAGAATTAACAAATGCCATGAAAAACAATGGAGAAAAACTTAGAAAATAAAAGGGAGACAAAACTGAAGAAATATATATACATGTGTGTGTATGTGTATGCCTGTATGTATGTATGTGAGTATGTGTACAAGTACTTGTGCACTTATATATATATATAAATATATATACAAGGTGTCCACAAGGTCTGGGTACATGGTGTAAATAAAATCATAACATAAACAATTAAATATAAGAAATAAAAATTTCTTAAAGTATGTGTTAATCCCCATGTACCCAGACTTTGTGAGTACCCTGTATATTTATGTATATATATATATATATATATATATACACACACACACACACACACACACACATATATATGTATATGTATATGTATATATGTGCCTTTATCAGCATGCCTTAAGAATTATTTTTCTTGTGGTTTGGGTTTAACTGCCCTGTTTAGCATGTAAGAAGTCCTGTCAAGGGTCTTCTCTCTGTGTATAATCTTTATACATTCTTATATATATATATATATATATATATATATATATATATATATAGATATATATCTATATATATATATATAAATATACATATGTGTGTGTGTCTATATATACGTATGTGTGTGTGTGTATATATATATATATATGCTGGTATGTGGCCTAGTGGCAAAGTGTATTGTGGCCAGTGATGCGTAACAACATCTGAAAATCTGGTAGGTCATGTGGTCACATATATTACACACGTATGTATATGAATATGTATGTATACATATATGTATATTTTTGTATATATGTACATATATATATATATATATATATATATATATATATATATATATATATATATATATATATATATATATATATATATATATATATACATATATATATATATATATATATATATATATATATATATACATACACACACACACACATTTAAATATGTATATATATTTACATACATATGTACGAACACACACACACACACACACACACACACACACACACATACAAGAAAGAGATTGGGAGCAAAATTGTAATGCCATGAACAAAACAACAATATTGAATTTTAACAAAAAATCCAGGATATAAAATACAACAAAACCATACTTTGATTGTAACACAGATCCAAAACTGAAAGACAGAAATTCTTTGGTGTTTTCCTTTGAAATTGAAAATATAAAATAAGATTTTTATAAAAATCCCTTTCACTTTTGAAGGTAATTTTGACAGGTGTTTTTGTGTCTGGGTCCTTTGGGATTAGTGAAGAATTATTTCGAAACACTGAATGCTTTATAATTCTTTGTAAGTGTTATGTTGTATGAGAAGGGAAGGAACGTTTCTTTTTTTAAAAGGAATCATCAACAAGGGCATTCATGGATATCTATTTACACAAGCATTCTCATATTCTACACACACACACACACACACACACACACACACACACACAGGTCATAGTCACTAAACATCTGTTTTCCATGCTGGCATGGGTCGGATGGTGTGACAGGAACTGGCAAATTCAAAGAATGCACCAAGCTCTGCTGTCTGTACACACACACATATATATTTGATAGGGAACCCAGTGGCCAAGCAATTACGCATATATAAATTAATTATTTGTAATTCAAAACTTAAAATTTCATAATGCTACTAAAATTAAACAGCTCTGTATCAACATGTCAAAAAGGTGAGACATATGTCAGCAATTTTGGTGGTTATAAAGAGAAATAATGCTTATACATGGTGTACTTCATACTGTCCATGATAGATAGAAATTATTTTTCATTAACTTTGTTGTACTTCAGGCCAGGTACTCATTAAATCAACCATTTATCACATTTTAATCTTATAAAATGTTTTCAAGCTCAGACATGACACAAGAAACTAGCAGCCAAACTAATGTATGATGTTAATTGGAGTTTGACACAGAAGCTGTTAGTAACTAAGGTGAGAGAAACCCTTCGCTGTTGTCAAGAAACACACCAATCTCTGGCACAATTACAAACCAAATAAGAGAAAACATTGCTAACCAACGTCAGAGCTTGTTCAGTATAAAATTCTCAGTTTGGAATTATAAATATATATATATATATATTTTACATGAATGAAGACCAACTATCGTTTGAGCAATTCTTTACATGAGCACACGTCTATACAGAGAGGCATAACAAGAAAGAGAGAGAGAGAGAGAGAGAGAGAGAGAGAGAGAGAGAGAGAGAGAGAGAGAGAGAGAGAGAAAGAAAGAGAGTGGGTAGAGTAGTCTCCTCTCCCTCTGGACCCAGGAGGGAAAGGATGTAAAGTTTCTTCTGGTCTGTCATGTTGGTTACTTAAAAGGTGGAAGTGCTAAAAGAGTCTTTGACCCCAGACACTGAAAATGCTTGCTATGCCATAGTCTACATACCATCCTTTCATACACACACACACACATTTATAAATGTGTTTACACACTGCCACCAATAAACACATCCATATGCATATAGATACATATATACAGTTATATATACAATCAAGTCTTTATATTGAAGATATACGGTTACACTTCAACTCTATCTCTCCCTCTCTCTCACTCTCTCACTCTCACTCTATCTTTCTTTCCTGCACACATTCACTCATTACATTTACATACATTCATATATACACATAATTGTTCAAAAGTTAGAATCATCCATTTCATTATTTGAGAATTTCTTTTTTCTATTAATAATATAAGAATAAGTCATTTTGCTGTGTTCAAATTTCTGCAGACACAAACATTAAAAAAAAAAAAAAATTAAATCATGGTTTCATACAAAATTTTCCCCACTTCTCGGCTTTGCAAGTCTTGTTCCATCTGATGTTGCATGTATCACCGATTTTCTACCATTTGTACATTCAGATGCATTGTCTGTGACATCCACAAATGCTGTTCTGGAACTAATGATTCCTTCCATACCGATTGGTGCTGTTTCTGGTTCATATCTGAACATTCCAAAGCGCCGGGTGAGAGCTATTCCTGGCAGCCAAACTATCGGCAGCAAGACCAGGAACCCAGCAATGAGGCTAGCAAAGAGAGGGTATTGCATATCATACAAAGCAGCCTGGAAAAGAAGATAAAACAAAAAATATTTGTTAAAACCTGAGGCAGATTTCACAGCAATGCTGTGAAAGAAATATACTGGGGGGTGGGCCAAAAATCATGGACAAAATAGGTTCAATACGCTCCGGAATTGTTGAAGACATGGATTGATTTTTCTAAAATTGAATGAAACAAATAAAATAATGATGAATACACATGTACTTATACATTATGGACAAAAAGAATAATATTAGCTAGCAATGCATCCCGGCGATGCCACATTGTATTATTTGTTTCTTTCTCATGGGTAGAATTATTGTATTACTTGTTTCTTTCTCATGAGTAAAATTGGCACACAAGGAATAGGAAGCAAACAACTCTTCTTTATAAACATGTTTTTTGCTCATTTTCTGATGAACAACGCTGCAGTTTCCGTCTACCAAATTCAGTCGCAAGTCGGAGGTTGGCTTTCCATGAGGAACATACGCGCATGTACGCGCGCACACACACAAACACACAAACACACAAAACTCTGTTTTATATATTAAGATATCGTAACTCAAATAAAATGCCATATGTTTTGGTGTGTGACTTTTGGCCTGCCCTGTACAGCTTCTAGTTGTTTAGACCCAGATCATCCTTAATAAATAAAACAGAAAGAACTTATGATTATAGATGGTCCATTCACGGCCATTCCATCATAGTTTTTCTCGATACATTGTATCTAGAACTACATTATTCAATGAATAAGGTGTTGTTACTATTGTGGAAAGTGGTAGCAAATAATTTAAGGGGTAATGGCATACATACGAACATCAATATATTTATTCATAGGAGGAAGAAGGACTGTGTGTGTGTATGTGCGTGCATCTGTAATGTATGTATGTATACAGTCTCAGGAAAATATTTTCGTCAGTACGTACATGAATACATACATACATACATACACACGTACGTATACACACACATGCATACGTACATATTTCTATCTATTTGTCGCAGTTGATATGGAAATTAGCGAGTAGCGAAATTGTCTCCATAATCTGGATCATCATGAACAGAAATCCTTTGAATATTAACGGAGCTAAGAATATGGGTGTGTTTGATTGAAATAATACTTCTGGATCCTTTAACTGCTTCTGAAACTGCTAAAATGATCTAAAATTTGATTTCTCTGCAGAATTTCGTTTTCGAAAATGTTTGCATATTGGGTTGTTTCCCTTGGCACCTATCAGTCCATCAGAGTGATCTCCCCTGTGTAGAAGCCCATTCGGTGTCTTAACCCGTTAATGCATAGCGGCCAGAAAAATGAACGCAGGAAAAATTACTATTACTTGTTTCGTACGTGTGTCTAGTTAGTTTGTTTGTATGCAGCGCTTGCTCACTAGCAGAGCACTAGTTTAGAGGCACACTAAAGCATAAGCATGGATTTGGGGTGTGGTGCAAAGGTTGTGAGTGGATGATGTGAGGCTGAGGGTGGGGGTGAGGTTAAGAAATAAAAGATAATGCTTAAAAAATAAATAAAAGAAACCCACCTCGTTTTTGTTGTAAGCTTTATAAGTAACAGGATCGATAAACTTCATTATAATGGTGGACACCAGAAGAATGAGAATAAGAGCAGGGGCAATAAACTTCCACAAAACTCGCCAAATTATGTTTGGTCTTTTCCCAATCATTCCATATACATCATTACAAAAGCTGTGAAAGGAAACAAAAGACAAAAACATCAAAGTCATTATCAGACAGTAATTCTCACACACACACACACACAATTATATTACACTACATAATATTTCAAAGTTTATTTCTCGCTTGCAAGGAAAATATTTGTTTTTGTTTTTCTTACATTCTACCACACCCCTTAAACAACCCTACAAAACTGAAATTATCAATGTGTTTAAGGAATTTTTATGAATCTTTCTCAGCTTATTTAGAAATAATGATTATTTAGAAGTAATCATTACTTATTTAGAGGTAATGATTATGCAGCAAATGTTCTTTCATGTATCAGTCATACAAAAACCTATAAATCTGCAACAACCACCAGATACAATTCGTTGCAAATAATAATGCTGTTTGCACATAAACAATCCACTCCCACCCTTTGAAGTTATTGATTTTGTCAATCCACCCCACCATTTTTTTTTCCCTGAAAAAGGTGTTGTAATTGATCCAGCAAAAAATGTTAACAATTTATGTTAACCTATTTGTAACCAAATTTCTTTGTTTCAATTGATTTTGGAAATAACAAAGAATTTAAACTAAATAATTGTGTTATCAACAGGCTGGTGGCTGGAACATAGATTAACATAAATTTTGATGGAAGGCTTTAATTTAAAACAGGAAATTTGTGTCATAGAACAAGAGACGGTTTGATTGGGAGGTGCTTGGTATGAAAAGGTTTCAACCATTGTTGTGTTTGCTACTAAAGTAGCTTTGTACAGGGATGAACTGTGTTCAGGAAAACAAATAATTCTATTTGCTAAATGTGTTTCTATATTTAACGCTGTCTCTACAGAAACCAGACACATTGACCAAAAATTTAATTCTCTCAACAGCAGAAAGCAGTTTAATGTTACCAACCTATCTTTTGTCGAGGAATGTCAAGCTTGAAACTTTTTTCTTTGTTGAGATATGTGAAGTTTATTGAGGCAACTAGGCTTGCAAAAATACTAAATCTATTTTTTGGTGGATATTCAACATAATTACTAGAATAACCATAAAATCTAATTTTGCAGTTAAAAGCTTAATTTCATGATGTTCTTAGGTGAAGAAGCTAGATTATTTAATTGTTAACAGCAATAAAATTATAAACATGGCACTTAAGTATATCTAAAACGGTATTTGTAATAATTTTTAATCTAGCAGGATTAAGTAGTTAAATTTTATTATACTAATTAGAACCATATAATGTTTTACTAAATTAGAATTTCTTCGGTTTTTTTTTTTTTAGGCATGTACCTGATGAAATTTCAGGAAAAAGACGTTTGGACTGTCCATAATTCAATCTCAATTCTTACTAAAAATAAGAACAACGATAACAGGGAGAATAACAAGTGTATTTTAGCGATAAACACCACTTCTCTTTCTCTGTTCTTCCCATTAAAGAAAGAATGAAAACCTAGTCACCATGAATTGCCTCCCTTCCACTCGTTTCGAGATAAGGGAGACCCCCCCCCTTGTTTCCTTTTTCATTTAATTGCTTCCAGTAATTAGATGTATTCGTTTTAAATGGCACATTTTAATAACAAATATTGATTTTAATTTTTCATGTCATACTTACTTGTTGATACCGTATTTGTAAGAAACTGCTAGAATTTCTAACAAGGCCACAATCATTAGTGCAAATGTTCCAGAGAAAAAGTCGAAAAGTTCAACCCAGTAAGCACCACTGTTGAGCGTGAAAACGATTCCAACCACAAAACTGAACAAACACAAAACACCTAAACAAGAAATAAAAAAAAAAATACAAATTAATTTCCAGACAACAGCTTTTTTGTGGGTTTAAATAAACAATAAACGTGTTTACAGGTATGCTTCATTATCCTCAGATACATATTCCAGTTTTTTCCAAAAGATCCCAAATCTTACAGACTCACAATGAAATTTCCAATCTAATTTTTTTATTTATTTTATTTTGATAAAAATAATAATAAAAAAATGACTTTATTATGCATCACATTGGTTTCGAATTTTGGCCCAAGGCCAGTACTTTAGGGGGAAGGGGCAAGTTGGTTACATTGTCCCTGGTGCTCAGCTGATATGTACCGTATTTTAACATGTATAAGGAACCCTCGTGTATAAGGAAACTCCCCTGGATAATAACAGCAACTAAGAAGGTTTCCATTATATGAATATAATAAATGAAATGATATAAATGATGTTACATGTGAAGCAATTTATCAAATTATATGAAACATGTAGGAAATAGTTAAGTTGTCTGATGACCATCAAATGAGATTTGGAGAATCAAGTGAGGAAATATATCTTTGCCACAAAGCAAATATTGCTGTTAATTTTAGTTGCTGTTATTAAATGACACATTCGTTTGATAGAAATACAATTAACGGAAATATTCCGTTCATTTTTAATGAATAAAAAGACAAAAATAAGAGCAGTATGCAAGCATGCTCACATGTATCTCTGTGTGTATGTGTCTCAAATAGCTCTGCCAAAGGAGAAATACATACACACAGGATAAGAATGTAACAATATGTTATATGTTACAAAAGTATTATATAAACTGTTGCAGGTTGAAATGTGTACAATGATGTGAAATAAAAATAAAAAAAGTGGACAGTGAATAGCAAAACAAACTAGCAGACACCAAAAAAAGTGGACAGTGAAATAAATAGAATTAAATGAACCATAACTTACTGACAGGATTCCAGCAAGGAAAAATGGTTGTTACTTCTAGCTTAGATATAAAGCTACAAATATTGTGGGAGGGTTAATACATGAGACTTAATTATTTACTTATTTTATTGACCCTGGTAGGATTTGAAACCAGAAATTGAGGGAACACATTGCTTGCATTTGGACTACAATACATACACATGCATGCACACACACAGAATTATAAATAAGAAAATCATGTTGTGAAATAAATCACAGTCACTACATAAATGTTAAGGGTTCATTTGTTTTGCCTGGAATGTGATATTTGGGTGCTTTTTCCTTTCAGGGACCTATGAATCAGTGATTTCCAAGCCAAAGAGTGGAAGTGTTTTCTTACAAACTGAAGCAATTAAAGAACCAAAGTAAATGAGTGGATGATTGGTTTGATACAGATTCCAGTGAAACATTGTCATTATTTGAGATACATTGATCTCAATGAATGTGGCAAAGTGTTTAAGAACATGTATGACCTCAAGATCCATCAGGCCAAAATTAAATACATGCTGGTAGTACATGTACCACAGGACACAGGCTTACACTTCTTACATCTATATATATATATATATATATATATATATATATATATATATATATATATATATATAGATGCAAGAAATGTAAGTATGTACATATATGTACGTATATATGCATATATATATATATATATATATATATATATATATATATATATATATATATATTATTTATATTATTATATGATTGAACGCCTTGCGTCCTCTTCCAAGTAAGTTTTATCTCTCTCTCTCTCTCTCTCTCTCTCTCTATATATATATATATATATATATATATATATATATATATATATTTATATATACACACACATATTTATATATATGTATGTATATATATAGATATATATCATCCATAGTGCAATCGTATCTGTAGCTTGTCTTAATTCACTTGGTTTACTTTTTCATTTAACCCCAAGCCTGAACAGTTGAGGCCATTGTCAATCCACTCCAGGATCAATAAAACGAGTATCGAGCTTGATTTAATTGTCTATAATCCTCACTGTGTATTCTTCTTTTTTTCTCCTGCCTGAATTGGCTTTGCTCCTTGTCAAACGAAATCACTAATAAGTGCATACTGGTGTAGAGGGTAGATGGGTGGACGAGTGGGGTGTGACAAAGAGAAAGAAGACAAGCAGTAATAATAATGGAATGGTAATTAGGCCAAGGAAATAAGGAAATGACAATCGACAGATAACAAAGACAATGAAATAAAAGGCTGCTAATAATGCTACAAAACTAATTACACAAATAGGACTAATAATAATAATAATAATAATAATAATAATAATAATAATACTTTTACAACTAAAAAGACTAAAAGACTAGCTGCTATTGATTACTAAGGGATTGTGGACAACAACAACAACGACAACAAGGTATCATTTGTTGTTGTTGTTGTTGTTTCTTGTTAGCATTTACCAGAAAGCAGCCAGCGTTTCTTCATCCATTCGAAAGGAGCAACGTCTCTCAGGGATGTAGCAACCCCTTCAATCGTTGCAAACTCTGTCCCAAGACCAAGAGCAAGAAGCATTAGAAAGAAGATGATTGACCAGAATGGAGCAGAATCGCCAAACTCAAGAATGGCCTGTGTAAACACAATGAATGCTAATCCTGTACCTTCAGCAGCCTGAAAGAAATAACAAATTGGAAAAAAAAAATAATGAAGATGGCATTTAATATTCTTCAATCCAAAGAAAAAAAAAAACTGTTTCATCAATGATATAAAAAAGAAAAAAAAATGAGAGGAGAAATTTACCAGACAACTTCCACTTCGTCTTTGTCCACTGATAAGGAGAGGAATCTCTGATCGATGTAGCGATTCCCTCGAGTGTAGCAAATTCGGTGCCAAGACCGAGTGCAAGAAGCATGAGGAAGAAGATGAACGACCAAAAGGGTGAGGACGGACCAAATTCAACAATTGCCTGAGCAAAGACAATAAAAGCCAAACCTGTTCCTGATGCGGCCTACAACACAAGAAAAAGAGGACACAAAACAAATCGATTCATTGGCTTTTTGTGCAAGTAAAATAATACTGCACACGATTAATGGACTTGCACATGTCTGGGATGCTGTTTTTGTCTGATGCACAAGCATCGGGACAGCAAAACGATTAGCAAAAAGAAGAAAAAAACTTTACACATATATATATACACATACATATATATATACACATACATGCACGCATACACAGATATTTATACACACACACCAATATTTATATATATATATATATATATATATATATATATATATATATATATATATATATATATATATATATATATAGTTATGGAAATGTACTTGCATAGCAAGTGACCTGATCTGAGATTGTGTGCTGGACTGCAAACAATTGCAGCGTGGAACGTGTTTATATGCCATTTAAAACACAAAAACCGTTAGATTCACTTCAAATTAAATTTAAATGGTGACGTGAATGTAACGGTTTTTGTGTTTTCAATGGTTTATAAACACCTCCCACACTGCAACTGTTTACACACACACACACACACATGTATGTATGTATGTATGTATGTATATGTATATGTATCTGTCTGTCTCTCTCTCTCTCTCTCTCTGTATATATATATATATATATATATATATATATATATATATATATATATATATATATATATATACATATACCTACATACAAATATACTATATTTTCTGGCATACAAGTCAACATAGTAAATATAATATAAACATGTAGCATAAACAAACATCATTTCTCTTTGCAAATCCTGTTGCATTTCACATGGAATTTTTGGGTCCTCTTAAAGTTGTTTTCGTGCCTAAGTCAACCTACCTTTTTTGGGCAGTAAATTTCAATCAGAAATATTTGGCTTATAAGACAGAAAATACGGTACACATGTTTGCATGTCTCAAAACTTTAGATTCTAATATCTGGAGAAGAATGGTGTGATATACCAAATTCTTGCCCCCTCCCCCAAAATTTCAGGCCTTGTGCCTAGAGTCGAAAAGATTAATGTTAACTTGCTTCTTATTACAAAATATCAAGGGGCCATGTATCCCTTGTATTTTTTGTGACAGGGTTTTAGCCTTCAGGCTCTCCTCTGTATTCGTCCTACAACTATAAAACTCTCAGCAATTATTACATCTCTGGAAGTTTTCACAACCACATGGTCCCAGGTTCAGTCCTACTGCATGGCACCTTGGACAAGCGTCTTCTACTATAGCCTCGGGCTGACCAAAGCCTTGTGAGTGAATCTGGTAGATAGAAACTGAAAGAAGCCTGTAGTATATATATATATATTTGTGTGTGTATATATTTGCATGTGTGTCTGTGTTTGTCCCCCACCATTGCTTGACAGCTGACGTTGATGTGTTTATGTCCTCGTAAATTAGCAATTTGGCAAACGAGGCTGATAGAATAAGTACTAGGCTTACAAAGAATAAGTCCTGGGGTCGATTTGTTCGACTAAAGGTGATGCTCCAGCATGGCTGCATTCGAATGACCGAAACAAGTAAAAGAATAAAAAAAATAAAAGAATATATATATATATATTCAATTAAAATAGAAAAGACCCTTAAATTATAACTAGTAATTTAGGCTGAATATTGATTTCATATTTTGGCTCAAGGCAAGCAATTTGGTGTGGGGTGGGGGCAGGGAGTGCAAATCAATTACATTGACCCACGCCACCCCACTCCCCAGTGTTCAACTGGTATTTATTTTATCAACCCTGGAAGGATGAAAAGCAAAGTTGACCACAGTGGAATTTGAACTCAGAATGTAAAGACAGATGAAACGCCACCCAAGCATTTTTCCCAGCATGCTAATGATTCTGCCAGCTCCCTGCTTTATTTAGAGATAAATATTACAAATAATTTTCATCATATAGGATTATGTATAGTTGTGAGAGTGAGGAGTTAGCTTTGCCTCGGTTGTAGCCAGTTCCTTTTTATTTTTAACACAGCGATAGACTTGGTCTGTCAGCCTTCTTACCACAACCCCTGGCCCTTTGGTGCTTTAAACCTAATCTTGTGGTGGTCTGCTCTTGGGCAAGCCCTGTGCATGTAGACCTTCTACAGTGCTCTCTACACTATCTGAGAGGACTCATACCCTCTCCTGCTGCCATTAAGTAGATTACTGGAACCTTGGCTACCATGACTTGACCTAGGACAAACACTGGAGTGGTTTCCCATTGCCTTCTCCAGGCAGGTGGGATTTGAACTCAGAATGTGGAGAGCCAGAGGATATACCATAGAGCATCTCTGCCAACATGCTAGTAATTCTGCCACTCTGCCACCAACAGACCAATGTGGAATGGAGTATTTTGATCAAGAACACAATGTGCCAGGAATCAGACCCATGATTTAGTGATTTTGAGAGAAACACCCTAACCACTAGGCACATGCCTTCACCTGCAGCTTTAAGCAGGGACCACTATATTATAAGCATTTGGGCCAGCTCATAGGTCCCTTTCTCCTACCAGTATTGGAGGCCCAGAAAAAGTTGATAAGTGCTGCCCCTTTTTCTTCTGACCAAATCAATAAACAAGCAAAATTTAAAACTTCAGGCTTACTTTGTTCAAATCTTCTTGTAAATCACATTTGATGAGAGCCAAATCTTTCAATTTGTCACTGGGTATTCCAAGAGTTGTGTAGTCCACTGCTTCACCAGCGTATTCTGTCATATTTATGTGAGGAAAATATTTTGTGATTTTAATTGCATTACTGAAATTAGAGAAGAAAAAAAAAAAAAAATTAAATGATATTTTAATAATTAACACTGATTTCTTACAAAGGCACAAGGTTACAAATTTGGCGGGAAAAGAACAATTGAATATATGACCCCCACCACTCCACTCCACTCTCATTTGGCTGGTATTTTATTTTATTAACTATGGCTGTGTGCATGTGCATGTCTGTGTTTGGGTTGGTGCTTGTGTGTGTGTGTGTGTGTGTGTGTGTTTACTATCTCTTTGATTTGACTTCATGTGATGGTTGCAAATGAGTGTCACCTTGGAAACAGGTGAGGGTTGGTGACAAGAAGGGCACCCAGCTGTAAAAAAATGAGCCTCAACAAATTCTGTCTGACCCATGCAAACATGGAAAAGTGGATGGTAAATGGTGGTGATGATGACGACGACGACGACAATGGTGATGACGATGATGGTGAACATAATGGTTATTTAGATTTTGAGCACAATGAGGAAATGCAGAGTTAGAATAAGTACTTACAGTGACAGACAGTGTTCAAACATTAGTGTAGCTTTATAACCAAGAATTGAGAAGATCACGAGGCATGCGTAGATGGCAGTCAACCAGTTGCAAATGGAGACAACAATGGCATCAGTCTGGCAGTTATTGGTTGGTTTGTTATAACTGGCAAAGGCAATTAATCCACCGAAAGCCAAACCGAAAGAGTAAAATATTTGAGCAGCAGCATCAAGCCAAACTAATGGGTCTTTGAGACGTTCCAGCTTTAGGAATAGAAAGAAATAATAAAATAAGAACAGTAATAAATGAGTGAAGAAAAATTATTTAGTGTGTGTGTTTATTTGGAAAAAAAAAAAAAAAAATAACCATCCCGAAATACAATATATATATATATAAAGGAGATTTACCCCTCATGGACAATTACCCCTGAGGACAACAGATGATGATTTAAAATTTTGTAATATATTGGAGAGGGGGTAGTTGTCGTTTGGGGGAATTGTCCTGAAGCAGAAGACATTTTTTACTCAACGTACCATGCAGAGGGACTGAACTGAAAACCATGTGGTTGCAAAGTGGGCTTGTTAACCACACCCTAAGTACAACATAGCTACAAGAAACACTTGAAGGAGGGCTGCAGGTTCTTGCTTGTATTGTAGAGAAATAGGATCCATCCATTCCAATGTACCATAGTACCACTTTTGGTTTAAAGCATTACTGAAAGGCTTTTAGCAACAACATGCAGGAGCAGACATGGCTGTGTGGTTAGGAAACTTGCTTTGTAATCATGTGGCTCCATGTTCAGTTCCACTGTGTGGCACTTTGGACAAGTATTTTCTACTGCAGCTCCAGGCTAACAAATGCCTTGTAAGTGAATCTGGCAGATGGAAACTGTGTAGAATCCCATCAAATGCATGTGTGTGTGTGTGTGTGTGTGTGTGTGTGCGCACACACATATGTATGTATGTGTATGTATATATATATATATATATATATATATATATATATATATATATATATACATATTTGTTTTGCAAGATTTTTGATGTGAAATCGTGTGTTGAAACAGATGTTGTTGTACTTGGGGATGGTCATATTGCCAGTTTAGCCAATAAAAACACACGCACTGTATATTTGGTGTTAATTTGCTTCAGCTTTATATTACATTAATCTTAATCTTATTTCGGCCAGAGTTCTTTCGTCACACTTCTGTGACCTCATCAGTGGTCCTTTGTTTCCTTCTTTCTTATGTGTGTCTCACCTTGCTAACTATCAGCCATTTTGTATTTTGTATTCCTATTGTATGTGTCTACGCATGCGTGTCCTTCAATGTGTCTGTGTCTTTTGTAAGTGCATGTGTGTGTATGGGGAGTGTCTGTATCACCTATATTCTCTGTTAATACGTGTTCGTTTATATTTGTTCTTATTTATTTATTTGTTCATGTGTGTGTGTTTTTTTTGTTTGTTTGTTTGTTTTTTTATCTACTGTGTGTTTTTTTTGTGTTTAATTAAATTTTGTTAACGTATGTAGTATTTAATTCCATTTGTTTATCTATGTATTGTATTATATTTTGTTCATATTATTATTGGTTTATGGGTAACATGTTGTCACATGTTGTGGTTTGTGGTTTGTTAGTGGTGTGTGTTAGTGTTCCATTCTAGTTTCCTATTCAGGCTAGGTTTCTCTTCTATTATGTGTGTAGTTTCAGTAATTTGTCTAAGTGCTGCATCACTGCTATGTGTAGATAAGATTTTAATTTCTATGTTGTTGATTGAGCCTCTATGTTCTTGCTCAGCGTGCTGGTACAGAACTGATGAGTTCTTCCCTTCCTTAAGTTCCCTCCAATGTTCGTTTGCCCGCTCCCCTATGCTCCTTGCTGTTTCGCCTACATATGTCATTGTCTTATTTCTGCATCGTCCCTCTGTACATCTTATACTATAGACCACATTTCTGGTTTTGCAGTTCGTTTGTGGGCTAAATCTACATATGATACAGTTCCTATCAGTGCAAGGGGTTCTACTGAAAGGGTATGTTCTACTGAAAGGGTATGTTCTACTGATAAGGGATTTAATAGGGTTGCCTGGCCTTTCAACAACCTTAATTCTTAGCTTAAGTTTGAAGGGCTAAACTGGCAATATGACCATCCCCAAGTACAACAACATATATATATATATATATATATATATAAAGGTTACGAAGGGTAATGGAGTCAACCAAACCCTAAAGATACAGGTAATACAGAGTAGGTGCTGCATACCGACTAGTTTTGCCCCAGATGTGGTTGCAACATAAATGGGGAATATAACCTGGGTCATGTATTAGCGTGTGTATATATAAAAAGAATGAGATAAAGAGACCGGTCTCTTTATCTCATTCTTTTATATATATGTATATATATATATATATATATATATATATATATATATATATATACACACGACACTGCTTTCCCCCTTCCCAGGCTACAGGCCCACACCCCCAACACCCATACTGTTAGGATTGGCACTCTCAACGTCGGCACGCTGAAAGGTAGATCTGGTGAAATTGTTGAGATGCTTGAACGGAGACGCGTAGATATGTGCTGCATCCAGGAAGTAAGATGGAGAGGAGGTTCTGCGAGAACACAGGTACAAGATTTTCTGGGCAGGGAACACTGACGGGGTCGGGGGCGTAGGAATACTTCTAGCGGAGAAATGGGTGGATAAGGTAATCGAGGTCGTTAGAGTAAGTGACAGAGTACTTAAGATCAGACTAGTGCTTCATCATAGATTAGCTACTGTCATCTCAGCCTATGCACCTCAACCGGGGCTACCAGATGGTCTGAAAGACCAATTCTATGACACCCTCTTGCAAACTACCTCGTCGACGAGTGACAGGGACCTTCTCTTTGTGGCTGGAGACTTCAACGGTCATGTCGGACGTCGTGCTGGAGGCTTCCATGGCATACGTGGAGGCTATGGCTTCGGTTCCCGCAACGAGGAGGGAACCAGACTGCTGGAGTTCTGTGATGCAACCGATCTTATGGTCTGCAATACCAACTTCAGGAAACCTGCCAGTCACCTAGTCACCTACCGCTCCGGCAGACACTCTAGCCAAATCGACTACATCCTTGCCAGAAATAGGGAAAGAGAGCGGCTTATAAATGCCAAAACCTACCCTGGCGAAGAATGTACCCCACAACATAGATTAGTAGTTAGCGACTTTGGGATCAAGGCAAAATGGGTGCCCAGAATTAGACAGGCTTGGAGGAGAAGGGTGTGGAAGCTTAAAGACCCTGCAAACGGACAGAGACTTAGAGACAAGTTACTTGAAGCATTTAACGAAATAGAAGGGGATATAGCATCATACAACGTGGAAGACAATTGGAGATTTCTGCGGGACAACCTGTTGAAAGCCACCGACCAGATTTGTGGGTGGTGTAAGGTCCCCTCTCGACCCAGAGTAACGTGGTGGTGGAACAAGGAGGTAGACAGGGCTATTAGACAAAAGAAACAGGCTTGGAAGGACTGGAAGAACGGTGGTAGCAGGGAATTGTACCAATGTGCCAGAAGGGAGGCTAGGCGACAGGTTTATTTAGCCAGAGGGGAAGCAGATAAGGAAAGATTTGCCAATGTTCTGCGCCGTGAGGACCAAAGACTCGAGGTATTTCGTGTTGCAAGACAGTGTAGGAGAGAGAATAGTGATGTTGTAGGAGAGAAATGTGTTCGCATGGATGATGGTACGCTTGCACTAAATGAGGATGCAAAGAAAGAGGTCTGGAGATGCCACTACGATAGATTGCTTAATAAAGAGAATGAATGGGAGAAAGAGAGCTTGCTGTATGTCGACCCAATAGAGGGACCAGCTATCCGAGTTGATAGTACCAGGGTAGATAAAGCAATTAAGAGTATGAAGACCGGGAAAGCCCCCGGCCCATCAGGAATCACTGCAGAGATGCTCAAAATATCTGGCAGTGTTGGCTATAGCCTAGTCACCCGTATTACGAACCAGGTGATACACGAAGGAGTCATACCCAATGACTGGTGTAGCAGCATCATAGTCAACTGCTACAAAGGTAAAGGTGACGCTTTAGATACAAATAATTACAGAGGCATCAAGCTGTTAGATCAGTTTATTAAAGTTACAGAGAGGGTCATAGCCCAACTAATTAGGGAGCGAATCAATTTAGATGAGATGCAGTTTGGGTTCGTGCCAGGTAAAAGCACTACTGATGCCTTATTTCTAGTGAGACAGTTGCAGGAGAAATACCTAGCTAAGGATAAACCTCTGTACCTGGCTTTCGTTGACATGGAGAAAGCCTTTGACAGGATCCCCCGATCCCTTATCTGGTGGTCAATGAGGAAACTTGGGATAGAAGAATGGTTAGTGAGAGCTGTGCGAGCCATGTACAGAGATACTGCCAGTAAGGTGAGGGTTGGAAATGAGTACAGCAATGAATTCCGGGTAGAGGTAGGGGTCCACCAAGGTTCCGTCCTCAGCCCCCTCTTATTTATCATAGTCCTCCAGGCAATCACAGAGGAGTTCAAGACAGGTTGCCCCTGGGAGCTCCTCTATGCTGATGACCTTGCCCTAATTGCGGAATCACTATCAGAACTAGAGGAGAAGTTTCAGGTGTGGAAGCAAGGTCTAGAATTGAAGGGCCTTAGAGTCAACCTAGCTAAAACCAAAATCCTAATAAGTAGGAAGGTAGATAAAACACAAACCCCTTCAGGTAGATGGCCCTGCTCAGTATGTAGAAAAGGAGTAGGTAGTAACTCTATAAGATGTAGTGGGGGTGGGTGCGCTGAAAGTGTAGCTGCTAGAATAAGAATAGCCTGGGCAAAGTTTAGAGAGCTCTTACCCCTGCTGGCGACAAAGGGACTCTCACTCAGAGTAAAAGGTAGACTGTATGACGCATGCGTACGAACAGCCATGCTACATGGCAGTGAAACATGGGCTGTAACTGCTGAGGACATACGTAAGCTCGCAAGGAATGAAGCCAGTATGCTCCGTTGGATGTGTAATGTCAATGTGAATACCCGTCAGAGTGTAAGTATCTTGAGAGAAAAGCTGAACATTAGAAGCATCAGTTGTGGTGTGCAAGAGAGACGATTGCGCTGGTATGGACATGTGGTGAGAATGGATGAGGATAGCTGCGTGACAAAGTGCCACACCCTAACAGTTGAGGGAACCCGTGGAAGAGGTAGGCCCAGGAA
The DNA here is from genome assembly GCF_046866305.1 of Octopus bimaculoides. Classification (NCBI taxonomy): domain Eukaryota; kingdom Metazoa; phylum Mollusca; class Cephalopoda; order Octopoda; family Octopodidae; genus Octopus; species Octopus bimaculoides. The sequence goes on from NC_142943.1 coordinate 29,405,078, forward strand.
GACCTGGGCTGAGGTGGTGAGGCAAGACCTTCGTACATTGGGCCTCACCGAGGCGATGACTACTGACCGAGACTTTTGGAAATGTGCTGTGCGTGAGAAGACCCGGCAAGCCAAGTAAGATCGTTGCCAGTGCCCCTGGACTGGTTCTTGTGCGGGTGGCACATGAGATGCACCATTTTGAGCGTGGCCGTTGCCAGTACCGCCTGACTGGCTCCCGTAGGATTTTCGAGCGAGATCGTTGCCAGTGCCCCTGGACTGGCTTATGCGGGTGGCACATAAAAGACACCATTTCGAGCGTGGCCGTTTTCGTGCGGGTGACACGTAAAAGCACCCACTACACTCTCTGAGTGGTTGGCATTAGGAAGGGCATCCAGCTGTAGAAACTCTGCCAAATTAGATTGGAGCCTGGTGTTGCCATCCGGTTTCACCAGTCCTCAGTCAAATCGTCCAACCCATGCTAGCATGGAAAGCGGACGTTAAACGATGATGATGATGATGATGATATATATATATATATATATATATATATATATATATATATATATATATATACATATATATATTCGTGTGTGTCTGTGTGTGTGCGTATATATATATATATATATATATACATATTCGTTTGTTTGGCCCTTAGGCTGTGGCCATGCTGGGGCATTGCCAGTATAAAAGTGGTTTTCCATATGTGTGAGATTTGTCTGTGTGTGTGTCTTTGTCGGTACTTGTTACTCACCACTACCACCACCACCACCTGACAACTGGTGTTCGCTTATTTACGTCCCTGTAACTTAGCAGTTTGACAAAAAAGACCAACACTGGAGTTGACTTGTTTGACTAAAACCCTTCAAGGTGCTGCCAGTGTATGGCCACAGTTCAATGACAAAGCAAGTAAAAGAGAGATGATAAAAGGTACCAGTGAGAAGTGATTGATTAATAGTGAAAGAGATTTTGGGTTCCTGGTACGTCAGAGGTTGTTGTTGTTGGTTACTAAGACGTTTGTCAATAAAGGTCAATTCACCTTGCATTTATTTGTTCCAACATGTCATGCCACGAGGGGTGGGGAGCCTTGTTTAGGTTTACTTCAAGGGGAAAGTCATGGTGAGAGAAGGAATGCAAACATAATTCGCCATATCTAAACTAATGTCTTTCAGAATTAATCTTCCGTTAGTCAGCAGGTTACTTTATCAAGATTTTATAATGAGTACGACCCTTATGGTAGTTAGTCGGTAGTGGGAATATATGGTCAGTACAAGGTGTTGATGTGGCTGTGTGTATGTTATTACGAGAATTCTTACAGAGAAGAAGAATAAATTCAAGAAGTTTATATGTACTACATAAAAATATATTTTATTTACTGGTCGATGATGAGACATAGAATCAAAATATAGAATCTAGTTGGATGAAGTAATCTATGCAAGAAAGTTTAGAAATAGGAAATATAGAGATAACAGCTAAGTGGTGGCGTTCAGTCATGTGGCGTTGAGAAATAGACGGACATATCAATGACGTGAATGGCTCTAAGTCTAATCGACTAAGAAGGGAAGAGCAGGGTTAGCAGGCTGTTTTTATTAATGGAACGCTAGATATTCTAGAAACTTCCAAGAGAAACGCCAAGCTTCTTGAATAGTTAAGAATCACGTCTCATGATGCTTCGAGAAACTTAGAGAAGGGAGGTTACTCTATAATCTTTCTTGCAAGGGAGATCATTCAACTATTTAGCTACGTAGACCACTTCAAATCTGTAATGTGCAGGGCCTTCAAATTGCAGTTGAGTCCCTAAAATGGTTATAATTGAACCTTGTTTGAGTAAACATCCAACCAATGACATCCATGTTGTTTACCCCCTCCCCCACTATGTAGCTGATCTACATGTGACATTGATCCTTCAAATATGTAGCTTGATACATAAAAATGATTACAGTTCATACATACATATGTATATATGCCTGTATGTAAGTATGCATGTATGTATATACAGCTGTCAAAGTTCAAAGAGTGAAAACTTGCCAAAACTGAAGCTGGTATGGCGAGCCGATGAACAGTTCTTTTATATAAGATGAGAAACAAACCGAACCGAAACTAAACATTACAGAAGAGAAAGATATGGCAAAGCATTCTAATGTATTCTCATTAGTGCAAAACAACAGATCCCTGTTTCAGAGATCTCAATCCTCTTAATCCATATAAATTAATAGACAGGGTTCTTAAGAAACACATCCTGAATACATGTTAATCTCTTCTAAGTGTTGGGGGTTGGTGAATTGGAGGTGGGTGCGTTGATAATGAGAACAATATGATCTAATTGTCGACAGGATAAACTAGAATTTACTGATGCTATTTCAGTTTATAACTAAATCTCTTCTTTTTCCGTCTCTGCAGTGTTTATGCAACTGGATCAGGTGATTAATTAAACAATGATTTATGTGATTGGGTGAGTGGGAAGACGTCTGTTTCCAAACCGGATGGTTTTAGGATCAGTTCCACTAAATGACACCTTGGGTGAAATGACTTTTACCTGTAGTGTTAGGTGAAGCAAAGCCCTGTCAGAGGATTTGGTAAATGGAAACTGAAAGAAGCCTCTCATATATATGTGTGTGTGTATGTATAGGTGTGTGTTTGCATGTATATGTATATACATATGTATGTATGTATATAAGTATGTATGCATGTTTGCATACATAAATGAAAGTGTCATCATCATCATCATCATCTTTTAACGTGTGTCATCCATGCTGGCATGGGTTGGACATTTTAACAGGAGCTGGCAAACCAGACTGTTGACCAGGCTGCCGTTGTCTGATTTGGTATGGTTTCTAAAGCTGGGTGCCCTTCCTAATACCCAAACACTTTACCAAATGTGGTGGGTGGGAACTTTTTAATGTGTCCTACATGTAAAAGCACAAGTATTTTGAGTGTAAATGATCAGAAACATTGTTGCCTCTGTGTGAGTGACCTCAAACACATCCACGGGGTCAAGGAAACATCAGCAGGAATTTAATAAATCACTTTTTTGTTGGTTTGCCTTTAAATAAAAAAAAGAAAGAAAAGATAAGATAAACCTATTTTTCACCCTGGTTAAATGAGTTTTATTACCCTGTTGCACCAGCTTCTACTAATTAGCTAGTGCTGTACTAATTACGTTGTTACAACAGTGCTACTATTTGTTGAATCATATATATATATATGTGTGTGTATGTGTGTGTATTGCTTTCACCAGAGTCAAATGTAGTTTAGGATTAGCAACAGAAAAGTAGTTCAGGAAATTAAAAACACCACCACCATCATCATCATTGTCATCAATATCAATGAGTAAACAACAACAACAACAACATTGATTCTAAAGAGATTCAGTTAATCCTTTATCAGACTAAGAGAGTTCACTTTATCATCAAGTGTTGTTAATCTCGACAAGATTAAATAAAGCAAGATTAATTTGAATGCCATAACACCCACCCACCTGATTAAATACAGTGTTAATCCAAACGAAGATGGGAAAATAAATTTCCTTAACGAGAAGACGTAACATTAAGAAAAGAAAAGGATACACAAGAAAACAAAGGTGATGTAAATGCTAGATGGCCAGGTGTGGGTGGGGGATGAGAGGGAGGGAGAGAAAGAAAGACAGAAAAAGAAAAAGAGAGAGAGAGAAAGAAGGAAGGACAGAAAGAGAAAGAGAGAGAGAAATAAAGAGTGAGAGAGGGAGGGAGAAAGAAATAAAGAGAGAGAAATAAAGAGTGAGAGAGAGAGAAAGTGAGGGAGAAAAAAAGAAAGAGAGAGAACGAGAATGTGTGAATGTGAGAGAAAGTATGTGTGTATGAGTGTGAGTGTCTGCATGAATGTGTGCATGAGGGTATGTATATTGTATGAGTGAGTGTGTGAGAGAGAGAGAGAGAGAGAGAGAGAGAGAGAGAGAGAACTGTGTGTATGTGTGAGAGACAGACTAACAAACAGACTGACAGACAGACAGACAGAGACAGAAGTATGCGTGTGTGTGTGGGTGATGGTGGTGATGGGGGTGGTTAGTGATTAGATTCTTAATGATGATATGAAGAAAAAAATCTGAAATGTCAATAATCTGGTCGACTTCGTCAAGGACTCCGGATTATTAAAGGTAAGGTGTGTGGACGGATGAGGCTCTAATAACAAGCCGTTATTATATAACAGCAGGCACACAATGTAGATATATCTACATAACATACATCTGGAGTGAATTGTGATAGTTAAGCCAGGGCACGCAATTTTATTCAAACCAAAAGCCAGACAGGTTTGCATCCATAACATGTGCAAACCGTCATTCTCCCTTTTCATCTGTCTTGCATAAAACGGAACAATTATATTAAAGCAGAGTTTAGTATTTGTATTCATCATCATCATCATTATTGTTTAACGTCCGTTTTCCATGCTGGCATGGGTTGGACGGTTAGACTGGGGTCTGGTAAGCCAGAGAGCTGCACCAGGCTTCAGTCTGATCTGGCAGTGTTTCTACAGCTGGATGCCCTTCCTAATGCCAACCATTCCGAGAGTGTAGTGGGTACTTTTATGTGCCACTGGCACGGGAGCCGGAGTCAGCAAACATTTATATTGTTCATTGTAATTCACCAACACCAAATACCTTTATGTCTGGCAATAAATATTTCAATCAAATGTTCACGAGTTTGCTTCGATTATTATCCACAAAGCCAAGGAAATATATCTTCTTGAGCAGCTCAACTCAAACAGCAACAAGCAACCAGTGACTTATTCTTAATCTGCTTCTCCACTGTTTGTACACAATTGGTGAACATTGATTTCAGCTAATAAACCTAACAGGTCTTGATAAAGTTTTATCCCTCATTCTCAAACAGAGTACTCTTGAACTGGCCCCAATACCTTCCGTGAGTTCTCAAACCTTTCTCTGCCCCCAAATATCTATCATGTCCATCATGCTAATGAAAGTATTGGTTCTAACCAATTACACACACACACACTCACACACACATACTTGCGTGCGCGCAGTCTACCTTTTGACCCATTAAAACCTTCTACCCGTCAAGTGTTTGTACTGTGTAACCTTGATAAAGATAAATATCTTACATAAGACCTGTACTAAGTTGTTTGTTTGGAGACCTTCTGAACAACCTGCTGACCTGTTACGGGATCATGACAACCTTGTCTCCTTCGACAACAGCAGAAACAACAAACAAATATCTAGGATACAGGATTATGGTTGGTTATATTTCATAATGCATGAGCAACACACACAGCTAAACAAATAAACTACAAACACTATGATGATATTTCACAGTAATCACATCACCAAAACCTCAAATCTACAAAATTATGTATGGTCAATTCAAAACAATGTGGATGAATAAGGATTAGATTTGACAAAGTAACCTAAATGCTAAAGGCTTAAGGTAAAACTGTGTCATAAAAAACTCAATAAAGGTACAGTGAGAAAGGAAAAGAACCTGGTCTATTTTTAACACAAAACCTCATTTGGAACTATTAATAACAATGTTAACGTATTGTATGTCTTTGACTTGATATATCTGAGAGCAGAACTATACAATATCATTTTACACTATATGGCAAAAATGTGAGAGATGTCTGTTGAGCATGAAGCCTCACAGCAGTTTTGGTTTGATTCTGAGGAATATAAACACCACAAACAAGTCAATAAAGGTACTCTATCTAATGTCTCTTGTCATGGTGACATTTTAAGAATGCCGCCGACAGCCGTCGACTGCCAATACAGCTGTAATGTTCAGCTGCAGTCTTATGAAGCTGACTACTTCCAAGTTTTTGACATTATTTTCTGTCTCTTTCTTTCTCCTCCTTCATCTCTCTCTCCTCTCTTTCTTTCTCTCTCTCTCTCTTTCTTCCCTACCTCTCTCCTCTCTCTCTTGTCTTCTGTTCCTCGGCAAATCTAAATGTAGAACATTTCTTTTTTCTAATATTTTTTACAAGAGATATTGGTGTAATTGTGGTAGAGATGGCGACACCTCTCAATTGCAATGGCTCTTCATATTTCACCAAATAAAACTCTCTCTCTCTCAGACACACACACACACACACACAATCTATTTTTATACAATAAGGTCCTATGTGATGAGCAAACAGATCTGTATTGCCCAGAATGCATCAAAACAAAATCTAAAGTCTTCTATTAATACAATGCCACATTATTTATAATAATGGTAATTGCTTCCAGCATGAACACAAGACCAGAAATTATAATAGTTTCAAATTTAGGTGACTCTAGTGTTCAACACCAATCTTGAAAGAGAACTGAATAATGACATACGTACATATGTACATACAAACATACATACATACATATACACACATGCATGCATATAGACACACATATGACAGGTTTCCACACACTTTCCATCAACTAAATTCACTCATAAAGCATTGGTTGTTGCTGCAGTAGGACTGAACCTGAAACCCCATGGTTGCAAAGGAAGCTTCTAAACCCCACAGTCACACCTGCAGACGAGAAAGGGTTGTAGCATTTGTTT
>NC_142943.1:29414080-29431580 GCF_046866305.1 Octopus bimaculoides
TGAGTGCAAAAATGTTATAAATTAGTGCTAGTTTATTCCTGTTAAGCATGTTTAGAATGAGCTCAATTAGATACATAATATATTTCTACAATAATTAATTCACAGGAAAAGGTGAATTGTGTACTACTGATGTTTTTATAGCCTGTTCAGCAATGGATTTTCTTAATAAATAATTTTTGTTACTTATTTTTGTTTGATCTGTAGTATTGTCAGTACATTGATAGAGTGGGAAGACAAGAAATTTGGGAGATTTAGTTTCCATACATGTGTCCAGATGTTCACTATACAGAATTTGTCTAGTCCTGGGATCTCGTATTTGTTGACAATGAATTGTTATTCTTATTCTTAAAGTAAGTTTACTTTGTCCAATGTAATCTTCTCTGCATCCATGGCATTTACAACAAGTATTTTGTCTGGTCACTTGCCACCTTAATTTTAATAATAATAACAACAACAATAATTATTATGGTTTCAAATTTTAGTACTACGCCAGTAGTTTTGGAAAGAGGGTAAATCGATTACTTTGACCGCAGTGCTTAACTGGCATTTCATTTATTGATCCCAGGGTTGAACTTGGTGAATTCAGAAGATAAAGAATGGATGAAATGCCACAAAGCAGTTTTTTTGGCATACTAACAATTCTGTAGTAGTAGTAGTAGTAGTAGTAGTAGTAATAGCAGCAGCAGCAGTAATAGTAGTAGGACCCTCAACAAAAACAACAATAATAATAATAATAATAATAATAATAATAATAATAATAATAATAATAATAATAAAAGATAGTGATCATGGGAACTGCCCATATCCTACGTAAAATATTTTCTATGTAATCTCAAATTTTAAAACAAACTCATCATTTTCTTATGGTTTCTTAAGCATTCTCTAGAACAACACTATGTACAAAACCAAATATATGACACCCTAGGCGTAACACCAACATGAACTTATAACGTGTTGTCTCTTGAGGCCTCTGGGTAAGACTTGGAGCCAACTTGTACAAATACAAAGCAAACGTCAAACATATAATAATAATAATAATAATAATAACAATAATAATAACAATAATAATAATAATAATAATAATAACCCCAAATTGGCAGAAATTCAAAAGATAGTGCTTATGGGAATTGCCCATATCCTACGTAAAATACTGTCTATGTATTTCAAATCTTAAAACAAACTCATAATTTTCTTATGGTTTCTTAAGCATTCTCTAGAACAACACTATGTACAAAACCAAATATATGACACCCTAGGCATAACACTAACTTGAACTTCTAACTTATCTCTTGAGGTCTGTTGGGGGAGACTTGGAGCCAACTTGTACAAATGCGAAGCAAAAGTCAAACAAATAATGATAATAATAATAATAATAATAATAAGAAGAAGAAGAAGAAGAAGAAGAAGAAGAAGAAGAAGAAGAAGAAGAAGAAGAAGAAGAAGAAGAAGGAGAAAAAGAAGAAGAAGAAGAAGAAGAAGAAGAAGAAGAAGAAGAAGAAGAAGAAGAAGAAGAAGAAGAAAAAGAAGAAGAAGGAGAAGAAGGAGAGTTAGCTTGCTTACTTTTCCAGAAGACTGGATGCCTCGACATACACAGCAGTATACCACAAGCCAGGCAAAGACGAAACAGCCAAATATTTTCCAGTTAATCCCTTCAGAAATTTCGATGGAAGGCGATATGTTCAGTGCTTCTCGATACCAATAATAAGAAGAGGGTCCAGCTATGTCACATTCTTCAACAGTCACATTGCCATCATAGGGACATTTTTCCCAGGGCAGATTTTTTTGGAATGAATTGAATAAGTAAAAAAAACACCAAGTAATAATGGCGTTGTAATAGATTGCTAATAACAGAGAGACGACGGCACTCGCGATACCGATTCCTCCAAGATATGGATGAATGGCATTCCATACGCCAATGCTACCTTTTTGAAATTTCTGTCCAATGGCCAACTCCAGGTAGAGTAAAGGCATCCCCTCTGCAAACAACATGACAAGGTATGGAATAAGGAACGCACCTGTGTAAAAGAAAAACGAAAGACAAAAGATTTTTTTAAATCGCATGAAGCAACAACCATTTAATGGTACATTTAGTTTATACGTTCAAACAGTAAATTTATAATAATAATAATAATGATAATAATAATAATAATAATAATGATAATAATAATAATAATAATAATAATAATAATAATAATATGGAATGATCGAAAAAGGAACTGAAAATTATTTAAGAATGATCCCTGGATTACCATCCATACAGGAAGTGCAAAAGATTGTCTTTACTGGTAACTGGTAACTCACACGTATTGAGAAGAGCATTGTTGATGTGAATTTTGTTTCCCTTTTTCTCCTTTATTTTCTTTATTTACTTTTAAAATTTTTTTATGTTTTCCTTTTTCTCTCTGTCTTTCTTCCCCTTTTTTTCTATCACATGACTTTGTAAATGAACAATCTGGTGATTTTTTAAATTTATTTTAATGGACTACCAATGTAGACATTGCGTTCCCTGCCTTAGGTGTTAGGAAGACACTCGGCAAGAAATGGAAACAGAATTAAAAAAAAGATGATAATGATACTAATAATAACAACAACAACAACAACAACAATAATAATAACCTTTTCTACAAGACACAAAGTCTTAAATTTTGGGGTAGAGGACTAGTCAATTACACTGACCCCAGTACACAACTGGTACTTAATTTATCAACCTAGAAAGGATGGAAGGTAAAGTTGACCTCGGTGGAATTTAAATTCAGAACATAGCAACAGGTAAAATACCGCTAAGCCCTTTGTCCAGCATACTAACGATTCTGCTTGCCATAAGGGCAGCCATTTTTTGGGTGGGGGGGGGATAATTTGATTACATTGACCCCAGTGTTTTACTGGTACTTATTTTATTGATCCTGAGAGGATGAAAAGCAAAGCTGACCCTGGCAGTATTCGAGCTCAGAATATAAAGTTGAAGGGAAGATAAACAGGTGAAGGTTCTGCTTCTTGGTGTGGTTCCTGTGCCCTCTCAGTTTTTATCAAAAGAAACCAACATTTTTGTATCACATGATGGCAGTGGATTAAGTTGACCTGACACTAAATAACAGTGCAGTTCCTCCTGGTTAGCAGCACTTTCTATGAAAGCAACTTGGTTTGACAGAGCAATCAATAAAGAAAAGTGTTGCCTATGGATGCCCATGCAGCACAGTTCTAATTATAGATGACAACAAAGTACCAAATCTGAATACAACAGTCTAACACGATGTCTATTCTGTGAGCTACAATTTCCAAATGAAAATAATTGCTATTGATATAACACACACATACACACACACACACACACACACACACACCTGTTCAATCCCACTGTATGGAATTTTGGGCAAATGTCTTCTACTATAGCCTTGGACCAACCAAAGCCTTGTAAGTGGATTTGGTAGGCAGAAACTGCAAGAAGCCCATCATGTGTGTGTGTGTGTGTGTGTGTGTGCCCCCACCCCAACCACTGCTTGACAACTGATGTTGGTTTGTTTGCATCCCAGTAACAGTGCTTGTTTAGCAAAAGAGACCGAGAGAATAAGTAGCAGGCTTCAAAATAATAATAATAATAATAATAATAATAACAGCAATCCTTTGGACTATGGGCACAAGGCCTGGATTTTGTAGGAAGGGGTACAGTCAATCACATTGACCTCAGTACTCAACTGGTACTTTATTTATCGACCCTGAAAGGATGAAAGGTAAAGTTGACCTTGGTGGAATATGAACTCAGAACGTAGCAGCAGACAAAATACTGTTAAGCATTTTGTCCAGCATGTTAACGATTCTGCCAGCTCGCTGCCTTCAATAATAACAACAACAACAACAACAACAACAACAACAACAATGAATGGCAAGGTCGACCTCAGCGGAATTTGAACTCAGAACGTGAATGCAGATGAAATGCCGCTAAGCATTTTGCCCAGCGTGCTAACTTTTCTGCCGGCTCGCTGCCATAAACCCTAGAAATATTGGAAGCAAAGTGAGCCTAGCAGCATTTGAAGTCAGAATGTGAAGAGAGACAAAATGCTGCTAAGCTTTACTGCCCAACATGCTAACAGTTTGGCCAACTTGCCACCTTCCAACAGAACAACAACAGCTCAGAGATAACGCTGTCTGATGCTTACTGCCAGGTCACACATGACATAGTGTAAAGTACAGAAAGAGAAATGTGCAGACTGGATCATTTGTTTTTGTTTTGTATTTTGATTATTTACTGTTTTTTTTGTTGTTGTTTTCTTTTTATTAATTTTATCAGATCAAACATTTCTGCTTAATTGCCCTTCAGAAATGTGCCAATGTGATTAGGTCGATTTATACAACACCCAGTTGTACTATATTGGTTGACTGAGTTTTGGCATTAACATTCATCTCACGGGATGGATGTGGTAGAGTGTAGATACTGCAGCATATACATCCATCCATGTATCCATGCATCCATCCATCCATCCATACATACATACATACATACATAGAACAGTATAATTAGGATAGTTAATGAACTAGTGGAGAGGCATGAAATAAAAGCTGGTACAAATCTCTCCCCAAGTAGTATTGGTCAAATCTATTTATCAGAACAACAGAAATAAAAAAAAATGGACCAGCTCACTGAGAAGATAGCACACGGGTATTTGGCATGAGAAACACAAATAATAGAAGAGATCGATCATGTCAAAAGCTTGGCATGGAGTACCAATAAGTTTATTCCATCCTACTTCAAAGGCTGCCTCCATGCATTACAAGAACAAGAGATCCTCACCGAGTACCTACAGCATAAATGACAGAAAACATTGACAGACAACAAATGTAGGCCATGCATGTCCAACGCTGAAGACATCAACTACATTATTGCCAACTGCGAGAGAATGTCTTCCAGGTAATATCTTTCCTTAAGGCATAATGCAGTGACCTGAACGGTCTGGAACAGGATAACAAAAAAGAAAACACTGACAAAGTTGAATACACTGAGACCGATGAGTCAAAAGAATTTTGGTGGAACTTAGAAATTAAGACAGCCACCAACTTAAAACACAACTGGTCAGATATTTAGAAAATGACCATTTGAGCGTAATCGTTACCAGCATTGCCTTCTAGCACTTGTGCTGGTGGCACGTTAGAAAATCATTCGAGTGAGGTCATTGTCAGTGCCGCTGGACTGGCTCCCGTGCAGGTGGCACGTAAAAAACACTTTTTTGAACGTGGTCGTTATCAGTACCTCCTGACTGGACCTCGTGCCGGTGGCACGTAAAAGCACCCACTACACTCTCAGAGTGGTTGGCGTTAGGAAAGGCATCCAGCTGTAGAAACTCTGCTAGATAAGATTGGAGCCTTGTGCAGCCTTCTGGCTCACCAGTCCTCAGTCACACCGTCCAACCCATGCCAGCAAGGAAAACGGACGTTAACCGATGATGATATATATATATATATATATATATATATACACACATATATGTATATACATATGTATAATGTATATATATATATATATATATATAAGTTTATTTATGAGGGTAGAAATTGATATATGCTATTTCTAGCATATAGGAGTCCACTTTTGCTGGTCATCCCTCTTATTTTTGTATATATATATATATATATATATATATATATATATATATATATATATATATATATACATATATATATATAGATAGATAGATAGAAAGAAATAGATAGGAAAATAGTTTGATAAAGAGAGAGAAAGAGAGAGAGAAGAAAGACATGTGTCTGTGAATGTAGGAAGAATGTTGGTGGTGGAATTCTTGCTTTAATGCCGTTGACAATATTAGCATTGAAAGAAAGAAAAAAAGATTCAATGAAAGGTACTTTTATGATTGATGAGAAAGAAGAATACCAAATACGCTGTGTCAATTATGTCTGGAACATTCCATTGCAGAACTCTGGCTAAATTTAATTCTCTTTTCACCAGTCTAGTTGGTGTGTGTGTGTGTGTGTGTCTTTGTGTCTGTGTTTGCCCCCCCCCCCGCCACCATTGGTTGACGACTGGTGTGTTTATGTCCCCATAACTTAGCGGTTCAGCAAAGAGACCGATAGAAGAAGTACCAGGCTTAACAAAACAGTAAGTCCTGGGGTTGATTGATTTGACTACAGATTCTACAAGGTGGTGCCCCAGCATGGCCGAAGTCTAATTGTTAAACAAGTAAAAGATAAAAGATACATAAATATATATATCAGCCTCCTCTGGCCCCTGTGCCGGTGGCATGTAAAAATCACCCACTACACTCTCAGAGTGGTTGGCGTTAGGAAGGGCATCCAGCTGTAGAAACACTGCCAGATCAGACTGGAGCCTGGTGCAGACTCCTGGCTTCCCAGACCCAGTCAAACCGTCCAACCCATGCCAGCATGGAGAACGGACGTTAAACGATGGTGATGATGATGATGATGATGATGAAAAGCAATCCATATTTTAGATTATTTATCTAAAGTGTTCCAAACTTTCTTTCAAGACAGAAAGGGGCTTTGAGGAAGTCTCGGCTGCTATTTCTGTTATTTCAGGTAAAGTCTCCCTCTTTGTAATAACTATAACAGTTTTAACTCTTACTGGGGGGTGGAGTGGGGTGGAGCGTTTGGGTTTCCCAATTCCAAAGTTTACTTAGGCATTATTAAGTGGATGCGAATTCTTGAAGTGATATTCCATGGCTGGGTACCGTTTTGAATGCTAACCTTTCCAGGTTTTCAAATGAAGTACTTTACTCCACTGGATGTCATGCATCAATCGGATTGTGGAGTTGTAGAAGAGAGGTTTTATGGGGAATGGAAATTAATGCCACCAAGTGATGCCAATGGGAAGAAATGTGTGGAGACAAATGCATGCACACACACACAAATATATACACACATACCTTTATTTGTTTCAGACATTGGCCTGTGGCCATGCTGGGGCACCACTTTGAAGGGTTTAACTAAACGGATCGACCCCCCAGGACTTATTTTTTAAGGTCTGGTACTTAGTGTATCAGTCTCTTTTGCCAGCCTACTAAGTTATGGGAATGTAAACAAACCAACACTTGTTGTGAAACAGTGATGGTGGTCCACACACACACAAACAGCATAAAATAGTTTCTGTTTACCAAATGTCACTGACAAGGCATTGGTGAATCCAAGGCTGAAGTAGAAGACATCACTCAAGGTGCCAAGCAGAAGAATTGAACCAGAAACCATGTGGTTGTAAACATGAATTTCTTAACTGCTCAGCCGTGCCATGCATCGTTTACAAATGTCTCCCTTCTCTTAATTACATTCATTTATAACACCTTCCCTATGAGCCAAAATAGAAATCCCCTACTACAAGGGAGGGGAACAATCAGGGCGAATTTTAAGTACACAAGTACTTGTGCAAGTGCATCTGTACTGGGAAATATAATGGATGCTTAACTTTGCAGACACTTGATTCTGCATCTTGGAGTAAATTTCTATTTTAGTCTTTTGGCATAAATTGGTTTTTCTTCCTCTGGCAGGTTTATCTCTTATCCCTTACTATTTGTCTTTTAGCTTGTTTTGGTCATTACACTGTGGCCATGCTGGGGCACTGCCCAGAAGAATTTTCTAGTTGAATGAATTGACCTCAGTATAATTTTATTTGAATGCCTGGAATTTCTTATTCAATTGGTCTCTTTTGCTGAACTGCCAAGTTACAGGTTGTAAACACACTAACACGGGTTGTCAAGTAGTGGTGAGGACACACACACACACACACTATGGGCTTCTTTCTGTTTCCATCAATCAAATCCACTCATGAGGCTTTGGTCAGTTTGAGACTATTATAGATACTCACTGAAAGTGCCATGCAGTGGGACTGAACATGGCCCTGGACTAAATAGTAGTTCAACCAGTTAGAAATAGTAGCCAAATCTCCTACAGATCAGACACAGGTTTGGAAATGAGCGCTATGTCAGATAATGATAATATAATTCTAGAATCACTAAGATTGTGGCCAGAATGCTTTTGAACCAAAGTGGTTTTTTTTTTTTTTACTTGAATTGCAGCTAAATAGCAACAATTCTTTTCTTGTTATCATCATCACCGTTTAACATCCACTTTCCATGCTGGCATGGGTTGGATGGTTTGGCTGAGGGCTGGCGAGACAGAAGGCTGCACCAGGCTCCAATCTGGGCAATGTTTCTACAGCTGGATGCCCTTCCTAATTCCTAGACTTGTGCCCTTTCCCTCAGTGGACTCCTTCCTTTAAACTGCATTGCATGACATGCTGCACAGAATCTACACAATATCTAGAATTGCTATGTTTTCTTTTTATCAACCAGCTGAGTGTGATATGAGGGAGATTTAGTTTCTATTTCTAGCATGTTGAACAACCACATAGAGGCTCTTTTCAGTGTTCACATACTAGGTCAATGAGACTAAAGAAAAACAACTAAACGAACATATAATTAACTTTATTAGATGTACTGTTAAATAACAATAGTTTTGTGAGTAAATATTGATTTTGAACAATTCTTCAGATATAAATTAAAAATTTAGATGTCTCATTTGCTGAGAAATCTAACTTCAATTTTTAGTCTTGTTCCTTCTATCATTCTGCTACAAGAATTCTTGTTGCAGAATGAGGTCTTGCCAGAAGGTACCAAAGGAACCAGGAGTTGGCAATAAATCAGGCAATAAATTGAACCTATCATTCATCATGATCATAATTATCATCATCATCATTCCTCATCTATTTTCCATGCTGGCATGGGTTGGACAGTTTAACAGGAGCCGACAAGGCTGGAGGGCTGCACCAGGCTCCAGTCATCTGTTTTATCATGGTTTCTACAGCTGGATGCCTTTCTTAATGCGTTCGTCTTAACAGATGTTCTGAGTTCAACTTCCACCGAGGTGGACTTTGCCTTTCATCATTTCGGGGGTCGATAAACTAAGTACCAGTTATGCACTGGGGTCTATGTAATCGACCAGTCTCCCTCCCCCAAATTTTCAAGCCATGTGCCTATAGTAGAAATGATTATTTTCAAGAATGGTATTTCAGGTGTGACAAACTGGTAATTCCAGGAAGGCACAATGAAGAGGGTGGTTAAGAGAATTGAAAAATATGGATTTCGGTGTTGGTAGATGACGTCATTCACCCACACACGCTCCCCTCATGACATGAATGAAGAGGCTAGGCTGAAAAGAGGTGAATGACGTCGTCTCCTTAAAGTGACTCTCTGTAGACCAACACCGAAGGATCACCAAAAAAAATTCAAGGTCTATTACGAATATTTCAGAATATGTCGAATGTTTTTACTGATCATTTTTTAAAAACGTTTTGCAACATTATAATAGAATATTTTTTTTTCAATCATAACCAATTCAATATTTATTCATTACAATTTGCGGAAGTTGAACAGTAAAAATGTAATAAAAAAGGAATAAATAAATAAATAAATAAATAAATAAGTAAAAAAAAAAAGGGCATGCACGGTCTCTCAGAGATTCTCCAAATGAAAAACAGCAACAGAAAAATATTTGGATTGAAAATTCCTACGAAGGAAGGAAATTTCATTCAAATTTATCGTTACTGTTTCTAGCTCTGGTCAACACTGACAGGAGCAGATAAATGAAAGATCAAAGACATTCCATCCGCGACTACCACATCTCTTTGAAGAGATATTGTCCAGGACTACATTTGTCCTCTCCTCGTGTCTTTTATTTACAGAGACTTGGCGGGGTGGGGGGCAAGTTCGGTTGCTAATATTTATCAGGGGTCGAATTTGCTTTTCATCCTTTCAGGCTCGATAAAATAAGAGCCAGTGGAACACTGAAATCGATATAATCGATTCACCCCCTCCTCCGAAATTGCAGGCCTTGTGCCAAAATTCGAAACCGATATTTAGCAGGTTGAGCGACCGACCAATTAGAGAAGCTCCCTTGTAACCAGCAGAGCCCAGATCGTGAACTCCCTTCCACCCCAACCATCACAGGCGGTGTTTAAGAAAGAAAGAAAGAAAGGAAGAAAGAAAGGAAGAAAGAAAGAAAGAGGAAGAGGAAGCAAAAGGAGAATGAATAGATGTCGCTGGTTATATCAATAGTGATACTGCTGCTGCTACTGCTGTTGAGGTCAATCTCTGGTTGATAGACAGATACCTAACACACGCATCCCTTCGACAATCTGTTACTCCCCACCCCACCATCCAAACGTTCGGTGGATATTGAAGCTCCATTCATAATTTCGTACAAGTCCTACTGTTCATTCTTTCATTCATTCTTTCATTTATTCATTCATTCAGTTGTGCCAATATACACAACGCGTATCCAATCTCTGTATAACATCGATACAACCATCATCAATCGCCACCACCACCACCACTACGACTGCTGATGCCCTCCCCTACTACTACTACTACTACTGGTAGTAGTAGTAGCAGTAATTCGTTTTCTGTCAACGCTTTCTACTTTCTCCAATTGTTCACGGCCTCTTCCTCCTGCTTAGTTCTCTTTCTCTTTCTCACTATGTATGTATGTATGCATGCATGTATGTATGTATGGAGAGAGAGAAAGAGAGAGATGTGTACATAGACACACATACACACATCAACCTATAAACGCAGGGCTGCTACATCAGTGCTGAACTGTGAAGTGGGACTAAAACAACAGCAGCCCTTTTCTACTGTCCCTTACACTCGCTCCCGCGAATTATGTCTCTGGTGCCCTAAAAATCACTGGGTTACCATGGCAGCAACTGGCTTCACTGAAAGTAAAAATTCCATTGAAAGAAGAAAAATAAAAGGGAGACTATACGCACGCACGTACACACATACACTTCCATGTACATACGTAAGGATGAAGAACAATGCTCATTGTAAGGTGAATGAACTTGGTATACGTATATGTGTGTATATATATTTCTTTCTATAAGTGTGTGTGTGTTTGATAGATAGATTTGTAGGTATGTGTGTATATATATATATATATATATATATATATATATATATATATATATATATATACACACACACATATATACATACATGTGTGTGTGTGTGTGTGTATATATATGAATATATCTTGTATATCTGAATGCATATACGCGCCAGTTATTGTATATGTACGTAGTAAAGGGTAGCAATAGAAATTTTGCGACCAGCCTTTGACTCCATTCACTTTGACTTATAAAACCCCGCGCAACGAAGGAAATGGATTTAAAAAACGTGTGTGAGATGTGATATTCATGCATTTTGTGAAAAAAATAATTAGCGAAAGAATTCATTTACATAGGTACAATGGCAGATTTAAAAGTATTGGAGTTGATAATGTTAGTAGTAGTAGTAGTAGTAGTAGTAGTAGTAGTAGTAGTAGTAGCGACAGTAGTAGTAGTAGCGACAGTAGTACGAACAAGGGTAATAGCAATGGTCATGTGGTAATGTTGGTGGTAGTGGTGGTCGTGATAATGGTAGTCATAGTGATTATATAGTCATACATTTATGCTTGAGTTATATATATATGTGTGTGTGTGTGTGTGTGCGTGTATATATATATATATATATATATATATACACACGTGCACACATACATATACGTACATGAATACGCACATATATACAATCATACGATTGTTGCCGATATTGAACTTGCATCCATCTTCCACTTTGTCTTCACACACACACACACACACAAATACTTATATGTACGCATATACACCTATACACCTATCTATCTATCTATCTATCTAGTCATCTCTCTCCATATATTAATATATATATGTAAACACACACACACACACAAGCGCACGTATATTTATACCTTTTCAATAAATACTTCTTTTATGCCCCCCTCCCATTATTATATTTAAGAACAAACACGACGAAATACACGTGCTTTCCAAAATTGTAAAGAACAGCAGCAGACAGAGGCGAATCTCCTTTTCTATTCACGTCTCCCGTATATTATTAGGCGGACAACATTATTAAAAATTTAATATTAATATATTAGACACACAATTACACTCATTATGTCTTCTTAATAGGTTGACATCATTAAAGGTAAATGCTGTTTATTTGTTTGTTTGGTAGAGACGGACTGAAAAATTTCAATCTTCCCCCACCACCACCACCAAGCAGGCTATTTACATGCTAGAAATAACAGCCAAATCTCACAAAACTAGTGTTAGGGTTAGGGTCAGGGTTAGGGTTGGGTTTACCCTGTGGATCTATATAAAAACTGGGGGGGGGGGGGGTCGAAATTTTGAAATTGAGATTTTTGAAAAAATTTTTTAAAATCGGAATCTCCATAGCCTAAAACGTGGGATTCCGTAAAAAATAAAAAATAAAACAAGGGGGGAAAGGTTCAGATTACATATAGTCCGTCTGGACCGTTTGTTTATTATATGGCTGCTTTAATAATGACGACAACGGCGACGATCCATTTACGCAGTCGAAAGCCATCCACTACGTCAGTGGTTCCCAACCATTTTTTTTTTTTTTACATTTAGGGACCTCTTTCATTCCTGTTTTACATGATTGGATCCTTAGAGCCACTCGATGGTTAAAAAACAGAAAACCCTGTTATATTCTAATAATTAAATATGAAGAATTGTATAAAACAAAACTGTTAAGATATTTTGTGTATTGTAGAATTATAATCGATTTATCCTTTTATTCTTTCACTTGTTTCAGTCATTTGACTGCGGCCATGCTGGAGCACCACCTTTTAGTCGAACAAATCGATCCCAGGACTTATTGTGACGGTCTCTTTTGCCGAACCGGGGGGACAAACACAGACACGCACACATACATACATACATATATATCTACACGACGGGCTTCTTTCAGTTTCCGTCTACCAAATCCACTCACAAGGTTTTGGTCGGCTCGAGACTATAGCAGAAGACACTTGCCCAAGGTGCCACGCAGTGGGACTGAACCCGGGAAGCAAGCTTCTTACGACACAGTTGAGAACCACTACACTACATGGTCATTCGGCTTGCTAGAAACTGCAGTGAAATCCTCTCCACGCAAACTAACTGTCTTTACAAAAAGAGAAAGAAACCAATAGGATATTCCATGTCATAAATACAGCGTGAATGAAGGTAGTGATATGGTAAAGACGTTAGCGTGCCTGACAAAATGCCTAGTTGCATCTTGCCGGGGTCAGATTTTATCCTTTAGGGGTCGATATAATAAGTACCAGTTGAGCACTGGAGTCTATGTAATCTACTAAGCCTATTTCCTTAAAAGTTGTTGACTTTTTGCGAAAATTCGAAACCATTTGAATGAAAAAAAAAAAAAAAATGAATGTCCAGATAATCATAAAAGCAGAATGGTCCTATGGAGGCTGATCTGGAGACTAAACAACAGAAAATTCTTTTCTTTGCTTTTTTTTAAAAATAGGGGCCAACAAGAGTATTTCGAGTCCTACAATATGATGAAAATGGTAGAATGGTCAGGCTGTTCAATCAGGGTTAAGTGGGAAGCTAAACACCACCACCAACACCAACGCCACGGTAACTACCACCGAGACGAGTCCCCCCCCCTTGGAGCTTAGGATGTATAGATGTGATGGCGATATGATGATGATGATGATGATGGTGGTGGTGAGATGATGATGATGATGATGATGGTCTTGTGGCTAGGCACTAAACGAAGAGTTTTCAGTTGCTGCCCCGGTCCCGCCCCTCGGGTTCCAGTTCATCCTACCCCTTGCACTCCGAAAGCTTAAACAAAATTTCTATCGAAGACCCTGTTAGTGGTGTTTTGATGTTGAAATGGTATTGCGCATTTCAATCATACAGGATTCCTTTTTTCCGATCAATTTTTTTGGAAGAAATCAGTTTTTCCAGCAAAGTACTTTGTAGTTTATTCAACAGACTGGGTGTGTGTGTGTGTGTGGGGGGGGGTTGTACCCGAAGGGCTTCGGTAAAACAGGGTTTAAGTGGCGACGGTGGTGACAGTGGTGGTGGTGGTGGTGTCATGAACACTAAAAAATACTACCGTGAGTTCTCAATCTGCTTTTTGCTTTTGTGGACTCGCAAAAAATCTTATACGAACCCTCTACGGTCATACAGACCCCCGTTGAGAAACTGCGATTTAGAATATACACTTGTGTGCCGAGAACGCTACAGTACTCTGTCTCCGAAGGCAGGAATCGGTATCTCATCAGGCAGTGAAGCAGCTCTGTAGGAGTTTTGGCCTCTTCCACCGCGACACCAGAGCTACCCGGGGCCACCCACCGATGGAGACGACAAAACTTTCCACACAAGAGCACAGGCTTTGTTAGGTCAGGTGTTACGACTCTGGACCAAATGTTTCTACTATCCTCATCGCTTTTTTTTTACTCCAGTTCTCAATTAAAAGAAGAAACGAAAAACCTCCGATAAACCGACAACATGGCAGTAAAGAAAGTAATTAAAGCGGAAGAAAAACCTCAGAAGAGCATTCAGTATTCAAAATACAAAATGCAGTGGGGCCTCACGCATGAGAAATACAGTGAGTTGGAAAACTTGGTTACCTATGCAATTAAAATACAGAAATTCCACCCACCCCCGTGTTCAAAAATCTATAAAAAAATGAAGAAAAAACAACCAAGGGAGATGTCTAACTCTTTCTATTATGGGCGTAAGGCTGACTATTTTTTAGGGGTCGAGGGAGTTGCTAGTCGATTACATTGACCCGTGACTGGTACTTAGTTTCTTAACACTGCAAGTGTAAAAAATCTAGGTCGACCTCGACAGAATTTGGACTCAGAACGTGAAGCCGGAAGAAATGTCGCTGAGCATTTTGTATGGCGTGCTAACGATTCTATCAGCTCGCTACCTTCAAGAGAAGTATAAGAAAATTACAGGAATATGTTTAAAACATCGAAACTGCAAATCTACCGGAGAGTATTTTGTCTTTAAAGGCAGCTGGTGAAAGCAATGATTCCATCATGTTTCAGTTTTATTAGGCGTCCTCGGCAAAACATTTTACCTCAGTAAGAGCAAGACCAATCTTCTATCTGTTTCATATTGGTCGTCTGAAGAAAGTCTTTCCAGTCCAAACTGCTTGTTAGTGGAACACCACTGATACAAGTATCTCGAGTGCTGGCTGAGTAATGTGCTGTCTCCATCATTCGATCTTCAGAAAAAGGAGAGGTGAGTAAAAAAAAGAGCCAGACTCGTTATCTTCAATTCGCTTTTCGTGCCTCATTTGATATTCCACAGGCTAAATTCAAATTATTACAAATATATTATAGAGATGAGCCCTTTCCATATTTGTATTCAATATGCAAAGCGTTCCCTTGAGATAGGTTTAATTCCAGATGCTGCGCTACGAATAAGTAACACAGAGACCTCCTTGTACCAGCCTACAACGCACACACGGTTTTCGATGAGATAGCATGAATGTGAATGGGTATACAGTATGAATGTGTGTGTGTGCGTGTATATGTTTATGTATATGTGTACATGAAACCCCTTGTAATTTCGTATGTTTACGGCATACATACATAGCCTTGTTATGAGAAGCCACTGAAGTTTAAAATTAGTGAGTAATTTGTCAAAACACCGCTGTCTCCTGTGATATAATATTAAAAATATCGCAGTACTGTTTATATTTAAGGAAAGTAATGTATATATATATATATATATAGGTGTGTGTTTACATGAAACGATGTTTATTCACTTAAAAAGAAATAAATAAAACAGGGGAGGCCATATTAAGGTGCAAAGTTATGTTACTTTCGAGAATTCCGTGAAGTCAGGCAGACGACATAACAACGATGAATAAAACGTCTGCTTAGATGACGTCAGGCTCTTATGGGCTCCACATTGGGCTTAAGAGGGGAATGAAAGAGCTTACGATGACGGATCGTTCAAGGTGTTTATTCTTATTTATTTGCAACAGTTGAAATATTTGACTTCATATTTTGGCGCAAGACCAGTAATTTCGAGAAAGTGGGAAATTCGATTACATCGACTCCAGAGATCAACCGACACTTATTTTATCGACACCACCCACAAAAAAAGGGATGAAAGGCAAAGTCGACCTCGGTGGAATTTGAACTCAGAACGTAAAGACGGACGAAATGCAGGTAAGCATTTTGCCTGGCGTACTAACGATTCTGCCAGCTCGCCGCTTTCAACAATTGAAATATTAGAAAGTAAAGCTAATCGATTTCAACAACAACAACACACACACACACACATATATACATACATACATGCCGTCATCATCATCATCATTTAACGTTCATGTTCCAATCTAGCATGAACGGAATGGTTCGACAGGATCTGTCGGGTCCAAGGACTGCATTATGTTCCAATGTCTGCTCTGGCATGGTTTCTACATTTCAATGCTCATCCTAACATCAACCACTTTACAATGTGGACTGGATGCTTTTTTTGTTTTCGTGCCACCAGCACTGGTGAGGTTGCCAAGCTGCTTGTGAGACCACGATCTCCAAGACAAAAATGGATGTATACTAGGGGATGAAAGGTTGAAATATGAGAAGGGGTAGGAACAGCGCAGAACAGGTTTCTTGCCGCAGAGGTGCGAACATGACAAAGGAAAGCGTTTGGGTGATCGGGATGGATTTGGGAGGAGATGAAAATAGTAGTGATGAGGTGTCTGGGTGGAGCTTCAAGGTAGAAGTGAGTGGGGGACACAAGAACCAGGAGTATGGGTGGGTAGATGTGGAGTGATTAGGAAAGCAAGAGATGAAGAATGGGTGAAGGGGTGAATACAATGAACGAAGAACAAGTTTTGAGAGATGATAAATAGAGGTGGGGGGGGGAGAGTAGGTAACACCTGTAGAGACAAGATAGAGTTAAGGGATGGAATTTGTGAACGGTGGCTAAGGGGAGGGGTGTATTTATAGTTATTTCATTTTAGATAATTGGATGACACTATTGCCGACATATCGGAAGTTGCAACGATTTGTTGTCAGGACAATCGACAAGGAAATGAAAATATTACGGAATCTTGTAGAAAATGAAAACATTACAAAATCTTGAACGTTTTTTGAAAAGAATT
Source organism: Octopus bimaculoides (assembly GCF_046866305.1). Taxonomy (NCBI): domain Eukaryota; kingdom Metazoa; phylum Mollusca; class Cephalopoda; order Octopoda; family Octopodidae; genus Octopus; species Octopus bimaculoides. The sequence continues at coordinate 29,431,066 of NC_142943.1, forward strand.
TAATGAAAGAAAACAATCCCCCCCCCCCAAATTGCAAGTTTTTCAGACAATAACGAAATTGTATTAGGTTGTCAAGAAAGTTCTTGCGGAATTTTTAATATTGGTTTTAAATGATGTATTTTCAAATTAATTTTCATTAAATTACTTTGATTTTATATATCATTTTAAAACCCATTTTTCGCTCTGTCTAATCGTGTTACTCTTTTTCGTTTTGAATAATTTAGGCTATTTTTTCCTGAACGTTGAATACAACAGGGACAAAAAGCAAATTCGCACAATTTTATTATTCCAGTTCAAGCTAGGCCGAAAAGCTGCGTTTGGCCCAGGAACCACTAATGAACGTACAGCACAATGGTGGTTCAGGAAATTCCGTAGCCGTGACGTGAGTCTTGAAGATGATAAACGTAGTGGTCGACCGTCGGACGTTGACAACGATCAACTAAGAGCCTTAGTGGAAGCCAATCCATGTACAACTGTTCGAGAGCTTGCTTCTGAATTAAACGTAACGTATACGA
>NC_142943.1:29436580-29441580 GCF_046866305.1 Octopus bimaculoides
GATGAAAGACAAAAGTCTTGCCGGGCGGGAATTAAGCTCTCCATTGAAGTAGACAACTTCGTGATAAAACCGTTCGCCAGGCAAATGCTATGTCATCTAAAGCCGCGTATATAAACGGAGCTGAGCTATAATCAGTTGCGGACTTCGAGGAAGTTTCTGAGGATGCATGAGGGCGGTTATATCGTTTATTATCCTTTTTGTATCTTTTACCTTTTACTTGTTTCAGACTGCGGCCATGCTGGGGCACCGCCTTGAACAAATCGACTCCAGTACTTGATTGTTTAAAGCTTGGTATTTATCCTCTCGGTTTCTTTTGCAGAACAGCTAGTCTACGGGGACGTAAACAAACCAACACTGGTTGTCAATCGGTCGGGAGGTGGGGGACAAATACACATATGCACACAACACCCACATGCAACACATGACGGGTTTCTCTCATATTCACTCAAAAAGCTTTGGTCGGCCCGAGGCGTTAGTGGAAGAAATTTTGCCCAAGGTACCACGCAGTGAAACTGAACCCTGGAACCACGTGTTTGGAAAGCAAGCTGCTTACTACACAGCCACGCCTGCGCCCAGGAAATGTGTTTTTCCAAACAAAATAATGGAGATCGGAAAGAGAGATATATTGCGTCAAAACAAATTAGATCTTAATATTTTCATGTTAATGACGCGTTTCTTGATTGTTTTGAGTCTGGAGGATGAAACATAAAGGCTGGCCCTTAACCACGCACCCGACATTTTATCTAGAAGCCTTTCGTTACACCTTTACGGGTTACATACCTTTAAGCTGACAAGTAAAAAAAAAAAAATAAACAAATGATACTGGTATATTGATTTCTTATTAAAGTAGCAGAAGAGAAAATGGAATTGTGACTTTCATGCCTTTCCCAAGGGCACTGAAAAAAAATTACTAAATTAGGAATCAACACAGAGAATCGAAAACAGGGCAGGCGGGTCTGACGCTAAGTGGGGGAGTTCTCTGTTTTTATATAATGGTTGTCATTGAATGTTTTAGTAAATAACAGAACACAAAAATATAAAACGAAAATGGAAATGTGAGCAAATGAAACAGAAGGGAGAAAAGAAAGAAAATGAATGAAAGAGATCCCAAAGCCGACAGTGTAAACAGGGCCATACCAAGCGTGAAAAGCAAGACAACATTCGAAGACTGTATGAAAACACAAACACGCGATTCTATCTTCCTCAAAGAACATTTATCGCCGAAGAAAGCGTTTGTCTTTTCCGAATTTTCTTTTTCCTTCTCTTTCTTTTTCACTTTGTTTTTCTTTCTCGAACCTGTCCATCTTTTTTTTTTTCTCTAATCTGTCGATTTTTTTTTTCTCTCTTTTTAACCTAAACTAAACAATACATTTGATAATATACACAAAGCTAAACGCGCGGATATAGCGAGAGAAGCGCCTTAAATACATCTACATTCAGAAGCTGACACATACGCACATAGTAAACACACACACACATTCATTACAGCACACTCCATTCACTCACTCACTCATTCATTCACAAAAAATATACATTTCTAAAGTGGGAAAGGGAGAAATGAAAGAGAAAGAAAGAGAGAAAGAGACAGACAGATAGAAAGAAAGAGAGATGGTGGCAACTAACCTCCTCCATGTTTCTGACACAAATACGGGAACCTCCATACATTTCCTAATCCGACGGCGTAGCTGATCACCATAAACATGTACTGTATTTTATTATCCCATGCTCCACGTGAACTTTCTTCGGGCGCATTTGTCGCCAACGATGTGGTTGAATTCAATGGTAGAGATTGTTCGACACCATTCTCGTATTCTGTGGATAAATTTTTACTTTCCATTTCGCGAATGTTTAAACCTCAACTCGGCGTAACAGTGTGCCGTGTATTGACGCTCTGCTTCAAGCTCGTCTCTGATTGGCTCAGCGTGCCACAAATTGTATGCATGTGCGTATCTCTCTCTCACCGTCGGCATGTATGTATGTATGTACGTATGTATGTATGTATGTATGTATGTATGTATGTATGTATGTATGTATGTATGTATGTATGTGTGTATGTATGTGTGTATGTATGTATGTATGTGTTTATATTTATCTCTATACCTGTAGGCGTCTGTATATATTTGCATTTATGTATATTTACAAGTATGCGTATGTAAATATGTATATATACGTGTCTATATAAATAATAATAATAATAATAATAATAATAATAATAATAATAATAATAATAATAATAATAACAATAATAACAATAATAATAATAATAATCCTTTCCACTATAGGCACACGGCCTGGACTTTGTGGGGAGGGAGACAGTCGATCACATTGGTCCACACTACTTAACTGGTACTTAATTTTTCGACCCCGAAAGGATGAAAGGTAAAGTCGACCTCGGCGAAATTTGAACTCAGAACATAACGAATGGCGAAGTACCGCTAAGCATTTCGCCCGGCGTGCTAACGATTCCGCTTTCTCGCCGCCTCAATAATAATAATAATAATAATAATAATAATAATAATAATAATAATAATAATAATAATAATAATCCTTTCTACTAAAGGCACAACGCCTGAAATTTTTGGGGACGGGTCTAATTGATTACATCGACCCCAGTGTTTCATTGGTACTTAATTTATCGACCCCAAAAGAATGAAAGGCAAAGTCGATCTCGGCGGAATTTCAACTTAGAACGTAGCGACGGGTGACATACTGCTAAGCATTTCGTTCAGCGTGCTTAACGATTCTGAAAGCACGACGGTTTAATAATAACAACAACAGCAAAAATAACAACAACAATAACAATGATGATAATGATGATGATGATGATGATGATGATGATGATGATGATGAAGATGATGATTATAAAAACGGGCTCACTTTTATATATATACTAACACACCCGTGTCGACAAAAATGCCGACAATTTTATTAATGATAGAAAATGGCGCATCAGTATGATAGGAGATACCACTGATAAATGTCAGCAAATCTAGCAAATATATGCACAGACACAGAATCAGATACGGGTGTAGCATCTCAGCTCATATATATATATATATATATATATATATATATATATATATATATATATATATATATATATATATATATATATATATATATATATATATATATATACATATATATATATATATGTATATATGTATATAAACAATATATGAGTATATGCATATATATGTACATGTATGTATATACCTTCATCCACATGTACATATAGATACATTACTGGGTACATGACGTGGCAAAAGAACATGGACAAAATGGTAAACAAGGTGCAACAAACAAGCAGGCCACATAGAAACATCTCCTTCATCAGCTGCCACCATTAAAACCCCGGCGTTTCGAAGAATTAAGGCAGTACGCATCGTTAAAATGGTTCTTCCCACGAACACAAATTAAATTGTTTTCATGGAGGGTAGTGGCGGACGGAAAACATATATATATATATAAGCATATATATATATATATATATAAGCATGCTTACATACACACACACATACATATACGTATGTGTGTATGAATGTTTGCATGTACATATGTATATTTATCTTTTACTCGTTTCAGTCATTAGATTACGGCCATGCTGGGGTATTTTTAGTCGAATGAATCGACCCCGGTACTTTTTTTTTTTAAAGTCTGTTACTTATTCTGGCAGCTTATTTCCCAAACACACGGTTCCGGGTTCAGTCCCACTGCATGGCACCTTGGGTGTCTTCTACTCTAGCTTTGGGCTAACCAAATTCTTGTGAGTGGATTTGGTTGACGGAAACTAAAAGAAGCCCATTGTATATATATATATATATATATATATATATATATATATATATATATATATATATATATATATATATATATATATATATATATAATAAGGGAAACAGGATCGATTCATTCGATTAAAAGATTCTCCAAGGCGATGCCCAAGCATGGCCGCAGTCTGATAACTAAAACAAGTAACATAAAAAGATAATGAGCTTTTGTTCTCTATTTACGGCCGAGCAGTCTGAGCCAGAGAGAACCAAGTGCTTTTGAACAATACACTTTCATATCCTTTAGAAGCAGTCAATTGAGAATCCTTCAGGTGCGTCTCTTGAAAAGTTAATATCCGGTTTATATCCAAAACGGTTCTAGATATCATCTCCATCGTTCAGTTACCTCTGTCAAAGACGATGTGAAAACACAGAATAGGATTAGAAGTTTAACTTATTAGTCGTATATAGAACTAATCAATCAACTTTCTGCCTTAATCTAATTTTAATCTTGTGCTAATCATCTTGGTTCCTTAAAGCTCTAGAGCAACGCCAAAACGTATTTTCCACATAACTGTTATTGCCCTGGGGTCAGTGTAATCAACAATCTTCACTCCTAAATTGCTAACCTCGTAGCAAATTATTATCTTTATTATTATTATTATTATTATTATTATTATTATTATTATTATTATTATTATTATTATTATTATTATTATTATTATTATTATCATCATCATCATCACCATCATCATCAAGGCGGAGAGCTGGCAGAATCGTTAGCACGCAGGACGAAATGTTTTGCAGCATTTTGTCCGTCGCTACGTTCTGAGTTCAAATTCCACCGAGATCGACTTTACCTTTCCTCCTTTCCGGTTCGATAAATTAAGTACTAATGAAACTCAGAGGTTGACGTAATCAACTAGTCCCCTCCCCTCAAATTTCAGGCCTTGTTCCTTTAGTAGAATGGATTATTATTATTATTCAGTGAGAGAGCAGTGCATACCATCAAAGTGACACTGGGGTACAATTTACGAAGCCCAGTATACCCATCTGATAAGGGTACACAGGTACATGCATCACGACCATATGTGCGCGACATGGTGATCTCATCTCAAAATAAACAGCGCATGACCTTGCAGGTGGGGCCCAGCTAGAATTTTTTTCAGGTTCAGGTCGATTAGCCTATCCGGCTCAAAAGGGCCCTGAATAAGGTTTATTTAAGGATGC
>NC_142943.1:29446580-29519080 GCF_046866305.1 Octopus bimaculoides
AACCCATACAAACAATACACACACCGGGAATGAAATGGTTCGGCGTAAGTTAGTTTGATTTCATGTCATGCTTGACTGTGATGGCTCTGCGTTATGAGAGAGAACATTGATACAATACGATCGAGAATATCAACGGTAATAAAAACGTATAGTATTCAAATATTTGTTAAAAGGAATGTCACAAAGGGTATTCCGTTGAGAGTATCGTACAATTCAGAAAATATCTTCAGTTTAGGATAATCGATGTCGAACTAAGTACATAACTGATTCTAGATTACTAAGGGACGTGATTACTCCATCGCTATGGCTTGTAATAGGTTGTCCTAAATCTTTATTCTATTATAAAGATGATTCGCATCCTTCTGAGAGATTCATGAATAAGTTTTCCCTTTTGCGGCAACAACACTAACTAGCATATTTGCGTTCGATTCATTCTGCCGGAGCGTATTAATAAAAAAATATGCGGATCATCATTAATACAAATAACGATTTTGTTTTTGTATTATAGTAACGCTTAAAATATACGAGATAGATAGACGGATAAATAGGATGCAACGCATAAATGAAAAAATGTTTGTTATATATTGTTAATTAAATGTTTGACATCACGCCAGGAGACAGTTTTCGTTCTCTCTAGGAATGTATGTGAATATATCAGCTACACTTTCAGAGAAATGTGAGCAATACTCGAATATGAGTTGCACTTGAACATCATAAAGGACAGCAACCTTTGGAGTCTGAAGTATTTTCTTTCGCAGAAGAAGAGACAAAGTCTTTGAGATGCAATTTGAACAATCATTTAGGAAATTTTATAAATTTAGTTCTTATGCCATGGGATGGCATGGGGGGGGGGGGGGGCAGAATAGTTACGTCTGAAACATATTCCAAATCTATAATGTATTTATAGCAAGTACGATTAAATTAGTAGTAAAATATATTCATCGAAAACTATTTCATTGCCACTCTCTCTCTCTCTCTCTCTCTCTCTCTCTCTCTCTATATATATATATATATATATATATATATAAATACATGTATACATACACACATAAACAAACTAACATTTGTTTTTTATAAGCGTCGAAATGTGTATTCGACATCTAAACTTGATGGAGGCCTTGGAAGGATGAAAGGCAAACTCGACTTCGGTAGAATTTGAATTCAGAACGTAAAAACGGACGAAATGTCGCTAAGCATTTTCCTCGGCATGCTAACGATTCTGCCAGTTCGCCGCCTTATATTTGTTTCTCAAAATGATATCAAAGAAAGACGTTGTAGAGCTACTGCTTCGTAACTGACAGATCTTTGCAAAAAATGTAAATGCAGAAAATGCCTTGAAAACACGTTACATACCTATTTGTGGCCAATGGTTACCAACAGCAATGAAGATCGTTCTTATCATTCGACATTGAAAGGGATTAAAAATGAACTAAAAACCGCCATTGGTCTAAGCAGAATAGCACGTGCATGTGAAATGCTTCGTAAACACAGACATTTCTCGTACATCAACAAGTTTGTTCATGTGATATCTTGAAAGTATGCTTTATTATGTACATGTACTCACTATGCAAGCAAACAGATTTGTTTTAATGTGTTCGTATTTTTTAAAAAATTAATATCTTCTTTATGACAAATGCTACAGGCACATCGCTACCTTAACCCAAGCTGTGTATTTAGATATGTCACTTGAGGTTATCTACTTGAAATAATGTCACTATAGCAATGCGACAAATTTAATTCCAAAATAATGAACTGAACTAACCGACATTATGTGTTCATTGCTACATTTACGAAGTGTAGAACGAAGGTACTTGAACGGCATCGTAGAAACTGTCGTTAAGTTGTAAGAGAAAATCACTTAACATTGTTTTACGCATTGTAGTTGTTTGATCAAGCATGGGTCGGAAATGTTAATGAAAATTTTAATATCGGATTACAGGACGGCAGAATCGCGAAAGCGTTGGACAAAATGATTTGCAGTATTTTGTTATGACCTTTTACTTTCTGAGTTCAACCCACGCCGAAGTCGACTTTAGTCTTTCATTTTTCCTGGGATCGATAAAATATAAAACCAGTTAAGCATTGTTTATATTTTAGCTTTACACAAATACCCTGTGTTTTAGAAAAGCGAGTGGAGAGGTAGCCATACATATGGCTCTCTCAAATAACACAACTGGCACAATGTAGATGCGATACGAAACTGAAACCAGAACGCAATCTCAGTGATCCAGAAGGTGATGAGATGGCAAAATCGTTTGCTCTGCGGGCAAAATGCTCAGCGGCATTTTATCCATCTTTACATTCTGAGTTCAAATTCCACCGAGCTTCACTTTCCCATTCATCCTTTTGGGATCGATAAAATAAGTTTTACTTGAGCACTGAGGTCGATGTAATCGACTTGAGCCCTGACCCGAAATTACTGACCTTGTGCCAAAATTTGGTTATCCAAACACTAACTTTTTCCTGTCTGACACCACGACAATATATAATCTTTCCAGTCACATCATGGTTTCGGTCAACCGGACGGTGAATTTGCTAGACAGAAACACACACACACACACACACACACACACACACACACACACACACACACACACACACACACACACACACAAACACACACACACACACACACACACACACACACACACACACACACACGCACACGTGACATCCAGAGATTCAGAGATGTTCAATATAGAAAACACTTAGTAGCGCTCAAATGATTTGAACTTACACTCCGAAAAATTTGTCGAGGACTAAGTCTGCGGGATAAAGAGTGGCTGTAAGAGGAAACCCGGTGAGCAGATATAGAGACAATGATGCAATTTAACAAATAAAATTTCATGGGTTTGATATACAAAATATTCATACATGTATACATGTAAACAGAGAGAGAAAGTAAAGGCTGAAAATTTTCAGGTGAGGAATAGTCATGTATAAATATATAGATGTTTATTTATTAACAAAGCAAACTTAAAAAGACATAAAAAAATAAAAGGGAGAAAGTATGGTGTTACAAGTCCGACAGCTGTTTCTGGGGGCTCGGAGTTACTTCATAATGTTGGCAGATGTATTTCACCAGAATATGCATCCAGGAATGGAAGCAAATAAACATTGGATAGATCCGCCTCCGTCTTCAGGGTGGAGAGATAAAAATCAAGGCAGTGCCCCATCATGGCCGCAGTCTAATGAGTGAAATCCCTAAGCAATAAAGAGTTCGGCAAAATCTGTGACCGAACCGAGGCCTTGGTTGTTACATAGAACGCAATTTAGACATCCATCCACAGCGAGTTTCTGCCGTCTCACAGGGTTTTACGTAACTGAAACAGAAATGTGACGTCATTGCACACGTCCATAATATACAGATTAGAATCCAATTATCAACTTTAGCGATTATGAAACGTCTAGAAAGCTTAGATCATCAGCCATGATTGATGGCCATGCATTTTGATGTGTGTGTGAGTGTGGGTGTATGTATATTTGAATGGACTTGTGCATACTTACTATTTGCACGTATGCATGCGCGCGCGTGCGTGCGTGTGTTTGCGAATATATGCAAGTGTCTGTATATTTATTTTTGTATACAGAAGACTTATGCCACAGAAATCGATTCAATGAGTGGCCAGCACAAATGTTGCCTGAAGCCAGTAAGTAGTGCACACACACCAGCCCGAGCTGGTGTGTACGAAAACATGTCAGCGATGGAATAACCTTACACATGGACGGCTCTCATTAAAAAGTTAATTATTATGTTGAACTAAATAATTTTCAATGTTTTTTATCTCAAAAAAAAACAAAACAAAAAAAAAAACAAAAAAAAAACGCTATCCATCATGGTATTTGATTGTTGTTTCGTTTCTTAATTTTCATGAAACGACATTTTTAAAAACTGTATTTCGTTTTACTTCGATGTTGAACTGAATAGAATATATTTCAGAGCGGGCGGAATTGTTAGCATACCGGACAGAATGCTTGGCGGCTTTTCGTCCGTCTTTGCGTTCTGAGTTCAAATTCCGCCGAGGGTTACTTTGCCTTGCATCCTTTTGGGTTCGCTAAAATAAGTACCAGTTGAGCCCTGGAGGCGTGTAATTGGCTTACCCCTCTCTCGAAGTTTCTGGCTTTGTGCTAAAATGTGAAACCAGTATTTCAGATTTCAATTTATTTTGACGATAGTAGCTTTAATGTTGCAGTATCCGGCGACTGTGAATATAATCTTAGATGATCTGCTACTGATCCGTCTGCTAGGAAGAAAGTAAGGAATTAAAGACGCGTAAAGGCGCCTAGGTTAGTGATTGGTGTATTCTCGGCGGTGCGTGGTGTCCTTGAGCGAGACACTTAATTCCACGTTGCGCCAGTCTACTCAGCTGGCAATAATGAGTGGTAATATCTGTAGTTTAAAGGACCAACCTTGTCAGACATAATGTCACGCTGAATCTCTCTGAGAACTAAGTTCGGGGTACGCGTGTCTGTGGGCTGCTCAGTCACTTTTACATTAATTTCACGAGCAGGCTGTTCCGTTGATCGGAACCCTCGTCGTCGTAACCGATGGAGGGCCAGCAAGGAATCAAACCACATCTTCTTAGTCTACGCCTCATCACTCGTAGACGATGACCCCCAACTCGGGAACAAATTTTTCCCCAGGCAGTGCGAGATGGCACTGCGCGTGCCAACTCTGAGACATTGCACACTCCCCTCCCGTATAGATTTACGGACATACATCATACGAACCTTACCATCAGATCTGAACGCCCTCACGGGTTGATTCGACGAAAACAGTGGCTGCGAAGTTTAGCCATCTTTGATTGTCTGGTTGATGAGCAGTAAAGATCCATATCGTAGCATGTTTGATATGTGGTCAGTGTAAGAGATGTTTAAGACACAGAAGTCGGGTGTGCGTGCCGTCTAATAATCGCTGTTGGGTCACAGTAAGAGACCAGCATACAGAGCCGTAAAGTAGAATATATTCTACTGTAGCACGAAGCAAGCGTAGTTTTAGGTCACGTGACAATTGTGGTGCTTTCCAAATTCCCCATATCTTGTTGTTTCTTCACAACTGTCTAATAAGTGTGTTGAAGAGCCAAATTTTCTGCAAATACGAGAGTCAATGTTGTAGAAATGGGCAGCTGACTCAATGGATGTCGATGAAAGTGTAATATCACTCGGACCAGCACTTTTTTACCAATGATTCTGGTATTCGAGTGGTTAATTGGAAGACCAACTTCAATGTCAGCCAGCTCCAGGCTTCTGAAGGGGAATTCGAGCAAAATATGGATGAGATTCATTGTGAGCCAACGTCCATCCTCACGAGTGGTGCCTCATAGAAACATCCTGCTCGTTGGTTGACAAACCGTAAAGCTGGTCTAAATTCGTGACCAGAATTTGAAACCAATATTCACTTGCTATTTATTTATAGCTTTATGTGCATCGAGATCAATAGTGTTGTTGTTCTTTGCTTCCAGATCAGTTCTGATTGAGTAGAATTACGATCAAAGCCTTTCCAAATATGACAACACCGTCTTGATCTTCAACCGCAAGTCAACTCTGATCAAACAAATTTGTAATCAAGTAAAAACCTACCCTTTTTTGTATAATCAGGATTACATAAATTCTTAAAGGCCTTCCGTTTTTTTAAGATGTTAGGGTGTGGTTTTAGAAACATATAGCTGCTTTTTCTAGCAGGTTAATTGAGCACGTAGAGGCTTCCATCTGTGGCCTTTCTATTATTTTTTTCCAGGCTAAAATATCCACTGTACTTTTCAAGATGGCTGTTTGTCAACTCAAGAGAATTTGGTGGTTCAGATCTTTTGAATGGATGTGAAACCAGACCGTTTCCTTTTATCTGTGTAGTGATTGTGAGGTCTTTGTGTTGTTGAAAGAGACTTTGGCTGTTATGCTTCAATTGAAGAAGGTTCTTGCGTGGCTTTGTTCGTTGAAGCAGTTTGTCTGACGTCAGGTGTTGCACTAAGTCGACACCAATATACGGATGTTTAAGGGGTAATGAAAATCACTTTTTAAATAGGATGATGTTGTTGTTGTCGTCGCCGCCGCCGTCATTGTTGTTGATAAATTCAGTCTTGACTGGGTAGGCTTATGATCAAAGACGTTCCAACTGTGGCTATCCCATCTCTTTGTATATCATCGTCAGATGATATACAAACAAATTGGTTTCTACAATGCTCATTCACTTGGTCGGCCAACAGAACTACTAATTCTTTAGGTGAACATGAAACGGCAGAGTCGTTAGAGCGCTAGATAGAGAGGCACACCATTCTGAGTTCAAATCCCGTTGCAGTCAACTTTACCTCTTATTTATTTCTGGGTCGATGAAAGAGAGAGAGAGAGAAGAAAAAGGACCAATCTAGAAGAACAGATTAACGGATGTGCTTGCGGACCAGGCAGTATGCGTTTTGACAGCCAACCATGCGGCATCTCTGGAGCCACATCGATGTGTCTTGCAAACATTCCCCCAAAACTACTAGCCTTCCAAAAAAAAAAAAAAAAAAATCGCCTAGGCCTGGTCAGTACATATGTAGATACATGGTCAACGTAGACACTACGTGTGACCGAGTGCTCCGCAGTCATATGTGTCTTTAACGTTGCTCTCAGAACGAATCAGGGACGACACAATATGTAACAAAGCCGGACCTTTTGATTTCCAGCTTCTGTCCATTACAATCTACCAAAAATGGCGTTCCACAAAGTCTGCTTTATTTAACTCACAAGGTTTCAGCTGACTTAGAACTGATGGGAAAACCACTTGTTCATGATGTTACGCTGTGAGGAACGAAACCGGGACCTTATAATTTTGTTTGTATTTGTTTGTTTCAGGCGCTAATGTGGGTGGGGTTTGCAGAAAATTTGGCTCTTCTTCCTCCGCCCTCTACCACTAGTAAGTTTTTAAAATATTAGTTTCAAATTTTGGCACAATGCCAGCAATTTTGATGAAAGGGTAAGTCGATTACATCGATTCTACTATTACATTGGTATTTACTTTATAGACCCTGAAAGGATGAAAGACAAAATCGACCTCGGCGGAATTTGAGCTCAGAACATAAAGATGGACAAAATGCCGCTTAGCATTTTGTCTGACGCGCTACCGATTCTGTCGGCTTGCCGCTTTAGGGTTTTTTTTTTTTAAATATTAAACAATTCTATTTCCATCGAAGCCGACTTTGCATGTTGTCCTATCGTAGCCGATAAAATAAGTACCAGTTGCGCACTGGGGAGGGGCAGTAATATAAACGACTTACCCCCCACTCCTGAACTCGCTGGCCAAAATTTGAGATGAAATATTTAAAAAATCGTAGTAGATCGAGAGAACCATAAAGAATTCCATTGTAAGTTGGTAGGATTGTGCGATGTTAAAAGTAACATGTAGGACGTTTTTAGAGATACTTAACTTGATGAGCAACATGCTAATTAGTAGGAATTGATGTGTTTATGTAAACATATATACTCATTCCTAATTATAAACTTCATGATAATCAGGTTCTGCTAATTAGTATCCATTTCGCAATTAATTTTCTAAGACATGTCTTAGAGCTTTGCAGCTTGGTCGCTGTCTCGCCGGTGATACCACCTGCTTTGTATTTTCTAACGTTTGTCCTCTATGATTTGTTTATGTATGTAACTATCTATAAAATTTGAATATGGTTTCTTTTCGTTCATGTCTGCGCATGTATTTTGACTTCATTAAAATTCTACATCTCAGCAGAATGTTATCGAGTGTTCCGTGGCCTTCATGGCGCATTCTAATGTCACTCTCTCCATCTTGTGTAGTCACATTTTGCGTTTACTTTCTTGTGAGTATTATGGAGATGCGGTTTAGAATTACTCTTCGCAATTAAATAGTTTTTAGTTCGATCCTAACAGTACTGCGCAGTTGTCTTTCACTCTCACTTCTCACTGACCGATGTCATTTGAGTGGAATTCGGCAGACGGAAACTGTGCGAAAGCTCATCATATCTATCTATCTATCTATCTATCTATCTATCTATCTATCTATCTATCTATCTATATATATATATATATATATATATATATATATATATATATCAATCTGTGAGTTTTGATTGTGCGCACGATGTGAAGAGATATATATAAGATGATGATTCTAGTTACCTGCCTAAATGTTTCTGAAACATCAAGAATGAAGTACAGGTGGTAGTAAGGACAGCCTCGAACTGGTAGAACTGGTAAAGCTGCAACCATTTGGGTCCGGGAGGTGGAAGACCATAGGGTCCGGGAGGTGGAAGACCATAGGGCCCGGGAGGTGGAAGACCATAGGGTCCGGGAGGTGGAAGACCATAGGGCCCGGGAGGTGAAAGACCACAGGGTCCAGGAGGTGGAGGACGTTGTGTAGTTTGCTAATGTGTGATGGGGAGTCCTGGTAAAAATATAGAAGCTCTCATGTCAATATGCTGCCTTAATTATCATTATTATTGTTGTTGTTGTTGTTGTTAAAGCTGCGAATGGCAGAATCGTCAGCAGGCCGGGCAAAATGCTTAGCGGTATTTCGTCTGCCGCCACGTTCTAAGTTCAAATTCCGCCGAGGTCGACTTTGCCTTACGTCCTTTCGGGGTCGATAAATTAAGTATCAGTTACGCACTGGGGTCGATGTAATCGACTTTCCCCTCCCCCAAAATGGCCGCCCTTGTGGCAAAATTTGAAACCATTATTATCATTATCATTGCCTTTGCACAGCTTCTAACGCTGGAGATGTTCTACGGTGCCAGCTGTTCACTACCAGTGAACAAGGTAACACGTCTTATTTCTCGAGCACCTTCCGGAGTATTCGAGTGGTTCCAAGCAGTGCTGTTTTTTGCAAGTGCTCCACCCTCATTGCAGCCCCTATTTGTTCCATGTACTTCTCAAGATTTTTACTCACTGTTCCCAGGGCTCCGACAATTATTGGTACTACTACCATTTTTTTCATCGACCACAACTGCTTAGCCTCCCAAGCTCACTTGTCATATCTATCGACTTTTCTTTCTTCCTTATCGTATACCTTGTTGTCAGCTGGGAATGCTATGTCTATAATCCAGCATAGTTTGCTTTCTTTCTCAATTAAGACTATGTCTGGTTTATTATTATTATTATTATTATTATTATTATTATTATTATAATTTGGAATTTTAGATGTCGAAGCACATAAGGCTGTAGGAAAGTGGTTATACACCATTAGGTGTACACCGCTTCAGTACATTAAATTTCTAGAAGAAACAACGGAACGCAGATTCTGAACAACATAACAATATTTATTTACAGTGGAATTCAGTTCACGCTTGGAGCATCATTCAGGAGGCGTCTCAGTAACCGAGGGCGACGAGCTACCGAATTCCCTCCAAGCGTGAACTGAATTCCACTGTAAATAAATATTGTTATGTTGTTCAGAATCTGCGTTCCGTTGTTTCTTCTAGAAATTTAATGTACGGAAGCGGTGTACACCTAATGGTGTATAACCACTTTCCTACAATTGGTGACCCCGACGTGATTGGTCAGTTTGCGTTCTGGCGGGAACGGTTCGAAGAAGTTGCCGCTTCGAATAATAATCAGTCACGTGATGACAGGCAATGTGTTTTCCGCTACGGCCGCGCTTGTTTATATTTAAATGAGAAGCTAGTTTGTATGTAATGGCGATAGTAGTTTTGTATCTAATGGCGATAGGTAGTTTCACTACAAGGCTATGAGAACTGCCCTTCGACTTTTCTATCCCAAAAGGGATTTTAACCTAATATTTACATGCTATTATTTATAGCATTATGTGCTTGCTTCGAGACCCAAGATTCCAAAAGAGAATTATTTTACGTTCTCTCGAAAATTTATAAATTCTTATAACATTAGTTATTGTTAACATTATTAGTAACGTCTACAAGACGGCGAGCTGACAGAATTGTTAGCGCGCTGGGCGAAATGCTTAGCGGTCGCTACGTTCTAAGTTCAAATTCCGCCGAGGTCGACTTTACCTTTCATCCTTTCGGGTTCGATTAAATAAGTACCGGTAACGCACGGAGGTCGATGTAATCGACCGAACCCCTTTCCCCAAGCTGCCCTTGTGGCAAAACTTTGAAATAATTATGAGGTTGCTTACCAACCACATGGTTCCGGGCTCAGTCCCAATGCGTGGCACCCTGGACAAATGTCTTCTACAATAGCTTCGGGCCGACCAAAGCCTTTTGAGACGGAAACTGAAAGAAGCCCGTCGTATATACGACGTTTATATGTGTGTGTGCTTGTATGTGTGTTTGCCCGCTACCATTGCTTGACAACCGATGTTGGTGTGTTTACGTCCCCGTAACTTAGCGGTTCGGCAAAAGAGACCGATAGAATAAGTACTAAGCTTACAAAGAATAAGTCAATTTGTTCGGCTAAAGGTGGTGCTCCAGCATGGCCGCAGTCAAAGGACTGAAACAGAAAAAAAAAAAAAAAAGAAAGAAAGCAATGATTCTCTTCTCTTTAGAAAATGGCTGACATTGCGCCGAAATATGAAATTATTTTTCCTGTGATGCAAATGTCTCCTACATAGACTTGTGTAAGCAAAAATGTCTGTAAATGGGTGTGAAAGCATGTGAAAGACCTTGAATATAGGAATCGACAATATAAACGCCATTGTTTTTGTTGTTGTCCGTCAGTGTTTTGTTTTCTTATCGATTGACGAGATTATATTTATTGTATATTACTAGATTGTTCTATATTTTAATCTTCGTTTTGATCTTGTTGTCGCACACGTCAGTTTTATTGTTGTCTCATACGCCGTCCGTTTTTTTTTTTATATACTGTATCTTCGTCAACATCATTATCATCATTGTCATCATCATCATCATCATTATCTCGACACCACTACCACCACCACCACCAACAACAACACCATCACTATCTTCACCGCTTCCGTAGCCACCACCACCATCATCATCATCATCACCACCACCACCACCATCACCACCACCATCGCCATCACGACAATGATCACAACAGCTACCACCAGTTATCATCATCATCATTATCATCGTCACTGCCACCGCCGTCGTCACTGTCCCCATCCACACCACCCCCACCACCAGCACAACAACGACAGTCACCACCACCACCACCACCACCACCACTGTAATCCTCCTCTTCCTCCGAATCATCGTCATCGTCGTCACGTCGTTGTTGTTCTTGTTATAGTCTGGCATCTCGTGAGTTGCAGTGATACCTGTTAAGTTCGTTTTTCTGCTCTCGTTATTTGTTTGTTCATTCCCAGAGTTACCATTCCGAAATAAACAACTCTTACTCTAAGATCTGAAGATATAGGCAACGCTGCTTATATCAATGTTACCGAGATCTATCTGTAGGACTTCGCATATCACTTATTTTATTTTATTTGAAGAATATTTTTCTGTTTGGTGGAAGGACATATCAATTACTGCACATCCCATTATTATCATTATCATTATTATTATTATTATTATTATTATTATGATGATGATGATGCCTCCCTCCCAATGTTTTTTGGGAACGCAAATATTCCACACTTAAGAGACGTTGGTGTGAAGATTCCTGTATGATGTTTAGAGACTCTAGTACTGTTATTTTCCAGAATATATTTACAGGTCCATCCTTGAAGGTAATTCGCCAATGTCCCTACGTTATCACTGTAGTCGTGCCAATTACAAATTCAATGAATAAACACATTTCTTATCTACCAAATTGTTTTTTTTACTTTAACAGCGAGGCTAGTGTAATTCCTTCAACTTTTCCGCTCACTTTTGCTCAACGTTATAGTCATTTAGTTTTGCTCCTAGGTCGATAATTAATGCGCTATTAATTACTTTTATCACGGAGAGTGATGTCAAGCTTATCTTGTGCTGTTGCTATCTGACAGACTGTCTGTTTGCTAAAGTTCCTTTGTATTTTCACATTGCAATCTCATTTTGCTAAGAAATAGGGAGGTTCATTTGAATACAAAATAGTTTCTAGCTGAAGCAATTGAAATTGGGTGGCTGGTTATATAAAATGCCACTTTGTTAGCTTACTTTGTCTCTGTGTATATTTTAACGAAGCTAGTATGGAACATTCCTGCTACAGTGTGGTGTATTGTCACAGAAAATGCTCCACATTGGCAACATTTGTCATCTGCATTTTCGTTGTGAATATCCATTTCAATAAATCCAGCGATGAGAGTTCGTTTCTCTCGTTTTCTGTTGCTGTTTTAAGTTTAAGTTTTATCTGTTTGTAGTGTCAAACACTTCTCCTCATAGAAGAAAAATCTGTCTTCTATATTGTAGGAGTCGTGGGTATATTGGGTTTCATATATTTGTACCCCAGTGTCACTTTGATGACATGCGCTGCTCTCTCACTCAATAATAATAATAATAATAATAATAATAATATTGAAACCGCTCGAATACTCCGGATGGTGTACGAAAAATAAGGGATGTTACCTTAGTTCACTGGTAATGAACAGCTGGCACCGTAGTATATCTCCAGCGTTAGAAGCTGTGCAAAGACAATAAATAATAATAATAATAATAATAATGATGATGTGCTCTCCAGTCGAAGTGCTGCACCAATGATTTGTTTCTAGTGATCGAATGTTGGTGCCGCACATTATCTCACCCCGTCTATCAGATCAACGTTACCTGGTTAGGTGCATTGTGTGTTACGCGTCAGGTGTCAAGGTGATAGCAGAGCAACGGGGTATGAAATGAATTTCTTTCTCTAGGGCACAACGCACCAACCGATCTTGGGATTGAAATCACGATCGAGCGATCGTGAGTGCAACATCCTAACCAATAAGCCAACAACAACAACAACAACATCTCTATTAATTTACTATAAAATAGGACGCAAAGCGGCGAGTTGGCAGAACGGTTAGCACGCTGGGCGAAATGCTTAGCGGTATTTTTCCGGTTTTACGTTCTGAGTTCAAATTCCGCCGAAGTCGACTATGCCTTTCATCCTTTCGCTGTCGATAAAATAAGTACCAGATGCGTACTGGGGTCGATCTAATAGACTAGCCCCCTCACCCCAAATTTCGAGCCTTGTGTCTAGAGTAGAAAAGAATATAAGAGGGCGCGAGTTGGCAGAAATGTTAGTATGCTGAACAAAATGCAAAGGGTCACTTCGTCCGTCTTTATGATCTGACCTCAAATTCCACAGAGGTTGACTTTGCCTTTCATCCTTTAGGGTTCGATAAAATAAGTACCAGTTATGCACTGAGGTCAATGTAATCGACTTTCCCCCTCCCCGAACTTACTGGCCTTGTGCCAGAATTTAAAACTAATATTATCACGACATTTTCCGTAATCTTTGGCTGTCTGTCTGTCTGTCTTTCTCTCTCTCTCTCTCTCTCTCTCTCTCCTTATCCTCTGCCCTCCACCCCATTTGTCAGCCCTTCTCTCTTTGACCTTTTCTGATTCCCTCTGTCTCTGTTCTCCCTCTTCCTGTCCTCTCTCCATTTCCCTTCTCTACATATCTTTATATCTAACTCTCCATTCCTCCTCCTCCTCCTCCTCCTCCTCCTCCTCCTCCTCCTCCTCCTCCTCCTCCTCCTCCTCCTCCTCCACCACCACCTCCTCCTCCACCTCCTCCTCTCCTCTTCCTCCTCCTCCTCCTCTTCCTCGTCTTCCTATGTTGATTTATTTCAACCGTTGTCTGATTAGTATCCAGTCTCAGCCACATTAATTAAACATGATGTAGAGATAGCGAAGGGGATGGGATTGATGGCCATAATGATGGTGGTGGTGGTGGTGGTGGTGGTGATGATGATGATAGTGATGATGATGGTGATGGTGGTGGTGGTGGTGGTGATGATGATGATGATGATGATGATGATGATGTTGATGGTGGTGGTAGTGGTAGTGGTGGTGATGGTGATGGTAATACTAGTGGCGGTGGAGACTAGGTGCTAACGATTCCATCCAGCCATGACCATCTCTTTTCTTAAGTGCATCAAACACTATATTATGCAGAATGTCCTTCTCGTATTTAAGACGGTAGTAATGTGATTTGAAGAACATTTTGCTGCTATTTCTTGCTGATAGGTCTACCATACAGAGGCACATTCTATTCGGGGTGGGTGAACTGGGGTGGGTTTCATATCTAAAGATTATTGATTGTGTGGATGTATTTAATGTTGATGAAGCACTGGACTTAAAACCGGAAGGATTAACGTTAATCCAAATAGGTAGTAAGTGGATAACAAGTCTGTCAGTGATAATTTTTTCTACTTTTTTAGATGTTAGTTTACCAGGAACTAGATATTCGTTGCGCGCGCGCGCGTTTGTGCGTATGCATGTGTGCTGGCGCATTCATATACCTTTCTCTCATACTTTCTCTTTCTTACTTCTCAATCTTTCATTGCAATCACACATACACGATAGAAGAGCTTTCTCGTGGCGAAACTACGAGTTGTAATATAAGACAATATCTAGCCATTAATAAAACAAATTATCCCCTTGTTATTTCTAGCAATAGCTCTGACAAAAGTAGCATTAATTTAGATAGATAGATAGATACATACATACATACATACATACATACATACATACATATATACTTATCTTTGGTCGATCTGAGACTATAGTAGAAGAGACTACCACAAGGTGTCACGCAGTGGGACTGAACCGGAACCTTGTGATTGAGAGAGAGACTTCTTGTCACAGCTATGCCTGTGCCGATTTCTATTGTTTTTTATTGCGCAATTTTGTTCATTTGTGCGTATAACTCACCAAATATGCCGGATGTACTTAATATACAGACAACTTTGCTTTTTAAAAAAGCGCAGAACAGAAAACAATTTTTCTTAGTAAACGATGAACAAAAGAGAAAAAAAAACAGGCCTCCAAGTGTTAGTTCTTTATTTGATAATTAAATGGATGTCTAACTAATTAATCAAGCAAATAAACAAGTGTAAAACCAAGGCACCCAATTCATTTATGGTTGAATACGTTGATTAGTAGTGTTCGGAATTAGCGCTCACGATAACACTCAACGATGTGCAATACAACACTAGCAGTTTGAAGGCCACAGAAATTTACACAATTATGAATACAGATTTGAAGACACGACCTTAAGTTTCTCATAGTCACACAAACGTACTGTTTGTGATAACATTCAGCAGAAACACACATGAATGCACAAACAGACTCACACAGAAGACTTTATCATAAGTCTTAATGAATATGTCATGGTAAAGAGACAGGACGGTTCTACGCGAGTCATAGCAAGAATTTAAAACAGTCAAATGACGCAGTTTGTGATAGATTTTAGTCTCAGATACAAATAAAAAAACATTTACTGTTTATGTTCGGTATATACACATGCATACACACACACACACACACACATACACACACACACACATGTATGTATGCATGCATGCGTGCATGTACGTACGTAAGTATGAATGTATTATGTATGCATGTTTGCATGTACGTCCTAGGTATGACTTTAAACTGTTTCCGATAATGGGACCCTGGTACAGGAGTTTCAGAGTTTTGAGAAATGGGGAACCACTCTTAGCCAGTATTCTTCCTAGATTTACTCTGACCTGGAGTTGTAGCACTTGCTAGGTTTCCCAGTTTTACGTTTACGAGCACGTGAACCACTGGAAAGGAAGGTCTCTTAGCTCTCGTTAGGTAGACTTTCTCGTCAGCATTTCCCTCTAGGAGAAGGTAAACTCCTATATAAAAAAAAAGCAAAAAACCTGCTGTGTAGTTGATTTCTGCTCGTCTCAACTTGTGTTGTATCACTAGTTTTTATACTTGATTGCACCGAAAAGCGTATATATATATATATATATATATATATATATATATATACATATATATATATATATATATATATATATATACATATATATATATATATATATATATACGACGGGCTTCTTTCAGTTTCCGTCTGCCAAATTCACTTACAAAGCTTTGGTTGGCCCGAGGATATAGTAGAAGACACTTGCCCAAGGTGCCATGCAGTGGAACTGAACCCGGAATCTTACCACACAACCACGCCTGCACCTATATATATATATATTTATTAAAGTACCATTATAATCGCAGTTTGGTTTCAAATGGCTGGTCTGTTAAAATTGTTTTCTGTTGAGGTATTCATCACAAATTCTAGACGTTGGCAGCGTGTATCAATGGCGAGTCAGGTTTCTGAAATTTAGAAACTCGTCGTTAACAAAAATTATGAATAACATTAGAGGGAATTTGAGAAGTAAGGAAAAAAAAAAAAAAAACCCAGCCGAACATTCGTTTTCTATTACCTATCTCATGTTAATTAGCTGAAACTAACTAATGAAGGTGAATAATAATTAGCTCAGGTGATAAGATTTTTAAGCTACATATTGATCGATGTTAAAAAAACAACAATAACAACAAGAAGAACGATGACGACGACGATGACAACTACAACAGCAATAATAATAATAATAATAATAATAATAATAATAATAATAATAATAATAATAATAATAATAATAACAGGAACACAATGAATAACGAAAGTAAAACTGAAAGTGTATTTATATATATATATATGTATGTGTATATATATATATATATATATATATATATATATATATATATATATATATATATATATATATATATATATATATTAGTGTTTGTTTTTATGTTCAGTTTTAATGAAAAAAATTTCATATTAATCTGATGGATTACTTTGTACTTTTATAGAGTACAAATTTATTTTTCTTAAATATGAATGTTGTTGACAGTGACTTCGAAGTTTCAGCCAGTCCGGTGATGCCCTAAATGGCCGCAAAATCAAAGTCACTTTCAATAATATTCTTGTTTAAGAATAACATATATACATACATACATACATACATACACACATATATGTGTGTGCGTGTGTATGTATGTATGTATGTATGTATGCATGTGTGTGTGTGTGTGTGTGTGTGTGCGCGCGCGCGTATCAGTTTATATTAGGATGATTTTCATCATGGTCGCCTGTCTTAACGTTTGTTGCCGCCGTTGCAGACGTTGTTACTATTGTTGTTTGCGATAGTTATTGCTGTTGTTGTTGTTGTTGTTGTTGTTGTTGCTGGTGTTGGTGGTGGTGGTGGTGGTGGAAGCGGTGCTTTGTGTTATGTTACATAAGCCTCCCCAAATAATTGGTTTCTCATTATAATCATCAGTGTTGCTTGTTCGACTTTAAAGATTACACCAGTTGGCCTAATAACTTTGCTTTTAATCCGTTATTTTTGTTTACGGAGATAAATAATGGAAAACACATAAACACAAAACATAAAACTGACACACATGCACACACACACACATACATAAATACATGCATAAATACACAAATAGAACAAACATACATGTATACATACAAACACATACATATATACGTACGTGCATAAATATATACATTAATGCATATATAAGTACATACATCAAATTATACATAGATACGTACATAAATACATACATATGTACGTACATATATAAATACACACAGATACATCCATATATACATCCACATACATATATACGCACGTACATAAATTCATACTTACGTACATGCATATACATATTCACATGCATATATATGTACATATATAAATACAAACATGAATACATACACGCATATACGCATATATACACGCAGACATTCATATATACGCATGCAATCACACAAGTGCATACATACAACCAACCTTACATGCTTACACACACACATATAGCCATACACATGCAATCATACTTAGATATACACATTCAGCCATCTTACATCCTTAGAGTCATACATAAATGCATGTAAAAGTATATATGAATATATATAGATACATACATACACACTAACGCATTCATTCATGTAAATTTTGTACGACTCTCTAATTCTTTCATTCTTTCTTTCTTTCTCTCAGCCCCTCCACACTTACTTCGTTCTTTCCACTCTTCTTTCTTTCGTTCCCCCCTCTCACATTTCTTGGTGTTCTCTTCATTCTCACCTTCTCTCCTCTTTCACTCCACTCTGTCCCTTATCTTTTTTTCCAGTTCCTCCCTAATCCTTCTATCCCTCTGCCCCTACCTCTCTCCTCTCTCTCCACGTGGCCGGTGTTCGGCCATGCCTGACCGTTCTTTCTTGGTTCGACTACCATCCGTGAACAACTATATTCCTCCCCATGTCTGTCATCTTTTAAATCCCTGCCGTAAGGCTTCACTTCCACACACGCCAGCTTAATTTAATGCGTCCTTAGTCAAAAGACACCTGTTGTTAATGTCCTGTTATTTGCATTTGTATTTGTGTACCATTTCTCCGGTTTTGTCCTTCCTTGTTTTCGCATACATTCACTGCTTTTTTCCAAGGAATCTAGCGCTCTTAGCTTAGTTTATCCTTGGGGCTGGCCAGATTGGAGCAATCTCAAGTATAACCAGCCAAGATTGCAAAGATAATCTAGAACTCGACTGAGGAAAGAAAACTCCGAATGACCCGTCCTTGTTTTTTCTTGTCCCTTTTTTGTATCATCTGTCTGGATGTTTTGTTGTCCCTTTTTGTATCATCTAACTGTCTGGATGTTTTGCGTTCTTGTCCCATCTTTTGTATATGTATTACATGCAGTATTAGACAATTTAAGTATATATACGTAAAAATTGGCTGAAATTGATGGGTGAGCGTGTAGCGGATGTAACCATGTAAACGTTGATGCGTGGGTTCTATTCTGGCCAGGGTTAGCTCATTATTTTTCAGTCAATTTGTCTATATACAAATGTATATATTATTATTATGATATATTATCATAGTTATTATATATATATATAAGCTGAGACCTCCTTCGGTCATTGACCATGGGATTGCACCTAGAAAGTTACCCTCCCATGCACAAGTCCGGGCAATGATGTTTATGGAAGACCAGCAGTATATATATATATGCGTGTGTATCTTTGTGTCTGTGTTTGCCCCTCGCTACCGCATGACAACCGGTGTTGGTGTGTTTATGTCCCTGTAAACTAGCGGTTCGGCAAAAGAGAAGCGATAGAATAAGTACTAAACTGTAAAAAAGCATAAGTCCCTAGGGTTGATTTGTTCGACTAAAATCCTTCAAGGTGGTGCCCAAGCATGGCCGCAGTCAAGTGACTGAAACAAGTAAAAAACATAAATACACACACACACACACACAATAAATACACACAAACACACACATACATAAATACACACACACACATACATACACGTATATGTATGTATGTACTACGTGTATACCTCTGAATGTTAACCAATTTCTTTGTAACGTTCAAAGAAAGCCAAGGAGAACCACAACAAGATCTACTACTACTACTACTACTACTACTACTACTACTACTACTCGTGGTGGTGGTGGTGGTGATGCTGCTGCTGCAACTACTACTACAACTACTGCAGCTACCTCAACAAGAGCAGCAACAGATCAACAACATCAACGAAAGAGCAACAACAACAACAACAGCAGCAGCAGCAGCAGCAACAACAACAACAACAACAACAACACCAATGAGATGCGTTGAGATGAGATGGTGTAATAAGTGTAACGATTAAATTGTTTACTGACCTATTTCACGATTCATTGGAAACCTTCTGACCCTGTTCTTATCGAAACTGTAAAATTTATTGATTTTTCCATCCTATATTTATTTGTGTTTTGTTATGGAGTTGCCTTTTGCTCTCTTTGTAGCATGTTTAGCAGGTGATGACCTGCTTTCCGTTGACTCCATCTTACCTGGTCTCCCACACTCATTCTCCACTCCCAACTCTTTCTTACATACATATACATACACACATATATGCACATACAAACACATACACACACTCACTCATTTTCTCTCTCTCTCTCTCTCTCTCTCTCTCTCTCTCTCTCTCTCTCTCTCTATATATATATATATATATATATATATATATATATATATATATATATATATATATGTATGTATGTATGTATGTATATATTATTGTTAAAGAGGACAACAAACGTTAAGGCAAGGCAAACATCTCAAGTCACATACGCCATTATTATTGGGAAAATTGTTGTCCTCTTTAAGAATTATATATCAGAAATCTACAATGGTTCCATAACTCCCGTCTAGGAGCCCCGGTAATTCGTTACAGCACTTACCCAGCGCACCTAGTTGTTTAGATCACCTGTGAACTAAACCCCCATATTTTGTGCGTATGTATATATATATATATATATATTTCGTATGTGTATATATATATATGTATGTATGTATGTATGTATGTATGTATGTATGTATACATGTGTGTGTGTGTGTGTGTGTGTGTGTGTGTGTGTGTGAGTGTGTGTGTAATCATAATAATAATTTTCACGTGTTAAAAAATTTGATGAACTAAATTCTATCAGTTCCTTTCTGTATTTGGTTTGCAGTTTCCAAGATTCTTGATATAAAATCGTAGATTGAAAAAGATTTTATTGTACGTTCAGAAGGTCATAATGTCAATAACAAAACATGAATGTTTATTATTACCAATCCACCAATTGACTAATGATAATAATAACAGAAGTGAATCAGAACCAGTGTGTGTGTTTATTATTGGCATAATGAGCCTCTCAAGACATTCCTGAAATTGCGATAAGTTTGTTTTATAATGTTGATTTCAAATTTTGGCACAAGGCCAGTAATTTTGGAGGTGGAGATGAGCTGAATATATATCGACCCCAATGTTAAACTGAATGGATGAAAGACAAAGTCGATGTGGACGGAATTTGAACTCAGAGCGAAAAGACGGACGAAATGCTGCCAAGCATATTTTCCGGCGAGCTTACCATTCTGTCAATAATAATCCTTTCTACATTAAGCAGAAAGCCGGAAATTTGTGGGGAGGGACTAGGTCGATTATATCGAGCCCAGTGTTTCAATGGAACTTACTTCATCAATCCCGAAAGGATGAAAGGCAGAATTGACCTCGGCGGAATTTGAACTCAGAACGTAAAGACAGATGATATGCCGTTCTTCACTTTGCCCGGCGTGCTAACGGCTGTACCAGCTCACCGCCTTGATTGTGTGTGTGTGTGTGTGTGTGTGTGTGTGTGTGTGTGTGTGTGTGTGTGTGTGTGTGTGTATGCATGTGCACACACACACACACACACATATATATGTATGTGTCTTTATATATATATATATATATATATATATATATAGCAAAAGTCTATTTGCCAACGCAACGCGGCAGTCCTACGCTGGCTGATGATACTACTTTTTAGCCCCAGGAAAACACATTTTCCAGCTAGCCACCGGCACATGATCTGTGTCCATATACATACATACATACATACATACATACATACATACTAATAGATCTAATGTAATGTAAGTCGGACAGAAACACACTAAAGTTACATTGAAAGGTTCGCTCAATTTTAGTTCCAATACAGACTTTATGGAAATGAGATAGTGAAAGAGATGAACACGGAATATAGCAGAAGTGTTTGCCAGAGGATTAGTTGCAAATGTAGACAGAAATAGAATCTAAAACTCGGATGACAAGGCCGGATATTGCTTTTGGGATTGTTTGATCATATTCTGAATATGTACACCTCACACCCTACCTATATGGATGCCGTCTGCTTACTTGGTGCTCAGTCAATGTTTCCTCTGTGCCAAGGTGATATGCCATAAAACCAATACATTCTACAAATATATATTTAATAATAACAGCTTGATAATAATTTTTAGGAACTTTTTCTTTTAATTGATTATTCTCGTTTTGATGCCAGCTGAAAAATAATAATAATAATAGTAATAATAATAATAATAATAATAATAATAATAATAATAATAATAATAATAATAATAATAATAATAATAATAATCATGTGAGTACGATAAATCACTGCTCCGAAACTTATCCAAAAACATCGGATATAAAGACATCGCATGGAGCCCAAATATAGCTGACAAAGGGTTGGACTATACCCGAGTAAGTAATACTCATTGAAATTTATTCCTATTTTTCCAAATATAATGATGTATTTTAACTTGATACCTCCACTACCCGAACAGCGATCGTAAACACACGTGTTACATCAAAATACAGACCATCCCCAAACCCAAACACCATATACAAAAAATAGCTGACAAAGGGTTGGACTATATCCGAGTAAGTAATACTCATTGAAATTTATCTCTATTTTTACAAATATAATGATGTATTTTAACTTGATACCTCCACTACCCGCACAGCGATCGTAAACACACGTGTTACATCAAAATCAGACCATCCCCAAACCCAAACACCATATACAAAAAATAGCTGACAAAGGGCTGGACTATATCCGAGTAAGTAATACTCATTGAAATTTATCTCTATTTTTACAAATATAATGATGTATTTTAACTTGATACCTCCACTACCCGCACAGCGATCGTAAACACACGTGTTACATCAAAATCAGACCATCTTCGAACCCCAAAACACCATGTACAAAAAAATTACAAACATATTAAATAACACCGGTATTATTTCACCCAAGAATAACAACCGAGAAGTACGTACTGTAGGCTTGTTAAGAAAAAAGTACGAAGATATGAACGTGCAAAACAATCTGACAACAGAAATAAACGAACCGGTACCCTACGAAAACGACGACCGTCAAAATAAAGGGCCGGACGTTGTTCCTCATGTCCCGCAAACAAAACCAAAACGGCATAAATGGACACGTGAGGAACACATTTCGATCCTACACGCCTATTTCACAGCAGTACTCTACCCAAAAAACGAAAACACAACAACACATACATATAAAACATGGAAGAAAAATAATGTAAATATAGACCTCGATAAAACAATGAACCCTAACAAACTAGCTAACATAAGAAGATATATTCTAAAAGCAAAAAAAATATCAGAAATAGAAATAGAACAATTGAAAGAAAAAATACATCAGGAAAATCTAGATAGTAGTCACACAGCAATGCCAAATAATAATATAAACACTGAGATAGCAAAACACGAGGACAAACGTAACATTCCCGGCAAAAACGAAGTAAACAAAAAACAACAAACCCAGACCGTAGAGATGTATAATAGTGTACAAAAAGCACCAATCCAGAACACCACAGACAAACATATGAATGAAAAGGAAGGCAAAACAAATATAAAGCCTGGAAATAACGAAGGGAAACCTAATAATTACGATACTATGAAAATGAAAATAACCGAAGAACTGAAAACCACAGATCTTAGAATGGACCACAGATTATATCTCCCAAAAATCAAAATAGACAATAAAACAACATCAATAATAAATAGCATAAACCTGGCCGTCACGGAACTAACAACCACAGAAACAACAGGCAATATCACTGAGCTAAATGACATGATATATGCGGCAGCCACTGCAGCCACAAAAGAAGCAGGATACTCACTCAAACCCATCCGAACAGGAGTTCTACCACCCAAACAGACCTTGTGGATAAATAACATCCAGAACAAAATTTTAAAAAAGAGAAAAGATTTATCGATTCTCAACGAAATTAGTAAACAATCAACACTACTAAGTAACAAGAAGAAAACAAAAATACTGTACAAATACAGCATTACAGAAAAAGACTTACCTGAGGCAAAAGAAAAACTAAAGCAAGACATCCTTGCCAAAGCACAGAGGATCCGCCGGTATGAGAAACGCCAACGTTTCTTTGAACAAAACAAACAGTTCAAATCCAACCCCAAAAAACTCTACCAAGAACTGGGTAAAAATAAAATAGACATTACTTCAGCACCAACAGCAGAATAACTAGAGAAATTCTGGAAACAAATATGGTCGGTGAAGCAACAACCCCAAAAAAGGACCATTAAAACAACGAACTTAGCACCTGAGCAACTCTAGGCCCCTATAACAACTGAAGAGGTCACCCAGACACTGCAAAGACTAAGCAACTGGAAGGCACCTGGACACGACAAGATCCCCAATTTCTGGTTAAAACACCTGCCAGCAATGCATAAAAAGCTGGCAGAAAACTTTAACAACATAATAGCAGATCCAGAGACAATGCCTGAATGGCTCACAAAAGGGAAAACCATCTTAATCCCCAAATCCACGGAAACGGAGAAACCACAAAACTATAGACCTATAACCTGTCTCCCTACGATCTACAAAGCCTTTACTGCAATAATATCGCAGAGATTGAGTAAACACCTGGAAAATAACAACCTGTTTCCAGAAGAGCAGAAGGGATGCTGCAAGGGCTCATACGGCTGTAAAGATCAATTATTGATCAATAAAGCCATAACTGAAGACAGCCGCAGAAAGAAGAAAGGCCTCAGTATGGCCTGGGTGGACTACCAAAAGGCTTTCGACAGTGTTCCCCACACGTGGATTCTGGAAACACTAGCCATAAACAAGGTGGCACCAATTATCATAAAATACATAGAGCACTCAATGAACAAATGGCAGACAGTGCTACAACTCCAAACAAAAGAGGGACTTGTGAAAACGAAAGCCATCCCCATTAGAAGAGGAATATTCCAGGGAGACACGCTCTCTCCACTCCTGTTCTGCCTGGCACTCACACCTTTAACAGAATTGCTAAATAGAACTGGATGCGGTTACAAATGCTATGGAAAAACAGTCAGCCACCTTCTATATATGGATGACCTAAAATTATATGCAAAAAACGACAAAGAGCTAGAAACACTACTACAGACAGTACACGGCTTTACCAAGGAAATAGAAATGAAATTCGGATTAGAAAAATGTGCCAAAGCAACCCTGAAAAGAGGAAAATTAGTTAAAAGTAGCAATATAACACTAGATAAAGCCAATGAAATAAGAGAACTAGACGAAAGTCAACCATATAAGTATTTAGGAGTCAATGAACTAGATAGGATACAACATACACAAATGAAAGAAAAAATAAAGAAAGAGTACTATAGACGAGTTAGATCAATACTAAAAACAGAGCTCAATGCTAAAAACAAGATAATGGGTATCAACACTTTAGCTGTCCCAGTTATAAGCTACAGCTACAACATCCTTAACTGGACACTAAACGAACTATGTAAAATAGACAGGAAAACAAGAAAAATAATGACAGGATATAGGATGCACCACCCAAAATCTGACATAGAAAGGCTATATATACAACGCACAGAAGGTGGCAGGGGTCTTATACAGCTAGAAAACTATTATAAAATAACCACCATAGGACTGCAAAAATACCTACTCCAGAAGCAAGGGAAACTAATACAAATAGCCACAAAACACGAGCAAAACAAAAAACTGTTTTCAGTATTTAAGGAAGCTGACAAATACAAGCAAGAAATCAATCTACCTAACAAATACGAAGAAGAAGAAGAAGAAACAACAAAAGCTATAAAACAAATGAAATCCAAACTAAAACTAGAACAGCAACGGACCATGATAAAACGATGGCAAGAAAAGCCCCTACATGGTAAATACTGGGCTAAACTAAATGCGAAAGAAATAGACAGAGAAAAATCCCAGCAATGGCTGAGAAGCTCAGGACTCAAAGCAGAGACTGAAGGATTTTTAATTGCTGCACAAGACCAAAGCCTCCCCACCAGAAATTACCAAAAACACATAATGAAAAGAAATATAACAAGTAACTGTAGAATATGTGGAGATCGACAAGAAACAATAAATCATATTATCTCTGGCTGCCCAGTCCTGGCTAAGAAGGAATATATTCACAGACACGACAGAGCTGGGACCTATATACACTGGAAGCTATGCCAACATTATGGAATAACAACAGAAAAAAGATGGTATAAACACACGCCAGAAAAGGTCACAGAAAACGAGAAAGCAACCATACTCTGGGATATGCCAATACACACAGATAGAGAAATTAAGGCAAATAGACCAGATATAGTTGTCAAAGATCATGAAGAAAAAAAATGCTTTCTAATTGATGTATCAATACCAGCAGATGACAACGTTTCTCTAAAAGAAATGGAAAAACTTTCAAAATACAAAGACCTGGAAATAGAGATAACTCGAATGTGGAATCTAAAAACAGAAACAATTCCTATCATAGTAGGTGCCTTAGGTATAATAAAAAAATATTCAGACAGATACACAACAAAAATAGCAGGACTTACAAATATATATAACATACAGAAAATTGCACTACTGGGTACTGCACACATTCTACGCAAAACACTTTCAATACAGTAAACATAAGAGCACCACAGCAAACCACAGCACATACCCAAGGCGCACAGAGCTGCGCTCGGTAGTGAAGTGAAAGCACGTTATAAAAATAAAACTACTGAATAATAATAATAATAATAATAATAATAATAATAATAATATTTATTGGCCACAGGGAGCTAAAGATAGAGGGGACAAACAAGGACAGACAAAGGGTTTAAGTCGATTACATCGACGCCAGAGCGTAAATGGTACTTGTTTACGCACTGGGGTCGATATATCATTATCATTATTATTATTATTATTATTATTATTATTATTATTTTTAATAATAATAATAATAATAATAATAATAATAATAATAATAATAATAATAATATGATTCAGTACCAAGCAGTGGCTCTCCTGGCTTTTGATCTTAACTGATTGAAAGCGGAGCATGTCCCCTTGGTTGCAGACAATATGTGCATGTCTGATCACGAGCAGAAGTAGTGGAAGAGCATCATAACCATGTGCTGAGAGGTGTTCTTTGGGGTTTGAATAATTCACCTTTGGAAACATGGGTGTTTCATTCAACATCCGTAAACAACCCTTATTCAGGGACCTGTTGAGCGAGTCGGGCTACTCGAACTGAAGAAAATTCTAACTGGGTCTCACCTGCAAGGTCATGCGTTGTCTATCCTATGAGTTCACCGTTTCGCGCACATATGGTTGCATATGCCAGGTGTACTCTTATCAGATGGGTAGTCATGATGGGTATATTGGGTTTCGTATATTTGTACCCAAGTGTCACTTCGATGGCATGCTCTACCCCCTCACTCAATAATAATAATAATACTAATAGCAGTTTCAAATTTTGGTAAAAGACTAGCAAGTTTGAGGGACCCCAGTGTTCAATTGGTAATATTTACCAAATGAGCATGACCTTGCGGGTGGGACCCAGATCGAGTAGCCCAACCCGCTCAAAAGGTCCCTGAATAAGGGTTGTTTTGGGATGTTGAATGAAACACCTAAGTTTCCAAAGGTGAATTATTCAAGATGTATGTTGATGTAAAACATAAAAGGCAAAGTGGACTTGGGCGGAAGTCGAACTCAGAACGCATAACCGCAAGAAATACCTCTAAGCATTTCGTCTGCTATGGGCACAAGGCCTGAAATTTCCTTTTGGGGGCGTGTGGGGAAGGGGTGGGGGAGCTAGTCGATTGCATCGAATCCAGTGCTCAACTTGTACAATGATAATAACAATAGAACAGATCTTTTTTTCCGGTGGAATTTTAAAAAATGAAAATAAATTAAGAAATAATTTCGTTTTTTTTTAAGTAGATAAACAAATAAAAGAAGTAATGAAATTTGTTCGTTGCTTAAAATTAAGGAAAATTTATCTCTGTTTTCCATAATCGTCACACACAAACGCACACATGTACTTACAAACAAACATAAACATGCACACACACACACACAGAGCAGATATTTGATTTGAAGACTGGGAATAGGAAATTATATTTTGTTAAAGCGATTATTATCGTCAAGCAGAGATGTTCTTAAGTAATGACACCGTAATAGCTGCTTCATTATCAGATAAATCTGATACAAAAACGAAATAAGAAACAAAAAAAAACCCACCAATTAGGTGGGATTAATATTTGATAACAGCTTTTTATATAACACACGAATTGTTTTGAGCCTCTTGCAGCGAGCATGTAAATATTAGAATTGTTACTGTTTAACCTCGGGGATGGCGGTCAGCTGGCAAAAATCATTAATGCGTTGGGCAAAATGTTCAGCGGCATTTCGTCCGTCTTTACGTTCTAAGTTCAAATTCCGCCGAGATCGACTCTCCCTTTCAGGTTCGATAAAATAAGTACCACTTGAGCACTGAGATCATTGCAATCAACTCTCTCTCTCTCTCTCTCTCTCTCTCTCTCTCTCTCTCTCTCTCGAAATGGCTGTCTTTGTACCAAAATTTGAGACCATTATTAAGGTAGCGAACTGGCGGAATAGTTAGCAGAGCAGTTTAAATGCTAAGCAGCATTTCGTCCGGACAAAATGTTTTTCTCCATTTCTATATTCTGAATTCAAATTTCGCCGAGGTCGATTTTCCCTTGCATCTTTCCCGGGTCGATAAAATATGTACCAGTTGTGCAGGGAGTGTAGGAAACAAACGTCGGTGTGGGACACACCATTCCATGGTTCACTCTCATCTTTGTGAATTTATGTGGAGAAGGAGATACGAGAAATATAATTTACTTTATAAAATCCTAGAGTGTATTGCAAACTTTCGTTCTTGATTTTTTTTTACTAATAAACGTGTTTTTTAAATAATGTTTTGAATGTTATTTCTAGCAACTCCTGTTGGTTTGTTCGTAGCTTTTAAATATTTAATTTGCTCGCGAATGTTTTAATGCTAACTTTGCTCGAGTATATTTTAATGTTTTGACTGCTATTTCTAGCAAATACCATTGGTTTGTTTACTGTAGCTAGTTTAATGTTTTGACATGTCGATGCCAAACACCCTGATGACAGAGGCAGCGAACGTGCTGTTTTCTGATTGGTTGAAAATTCTGAAAATTATCAAGCTTTGAACACCTGTAACATTTTTGCAAAATTTTTCTGGAATAAATGAATAACAAATTCGGATTCAGCATAAAAAATTACGTCTTTATGATATATTAAAAAATTTTCTTAAAGATAATTGTAAACAGTGACGAAAAATACAAAGATACGCCTTTCATCCTGTAGGGATCGATAAAATAAATTGCCAGTTGAGCTTTGTAGTTAATGTAATCTACTTACCCCTCCCCTCAAAATTGCTAGTCTTATACCAAAATTAAAAATAAAATACGTTATTTACATCAATTTAATATATTTTGAACACCTATGAATGCGTGTATTAAACCTACTTTTTAGTTTTCAGTACAGTTCTTGCATTTTCAATTTGCTTCTGTTACTAAAAAGGTCCTCATTTTTTGCTTTACGCCTACACTATTTCGAAAGATGACATTACATGTAATGACGCTCTAAATTGCATTATTATCAAGCGAAGCATTATATTTGAAGTGATAGAAAGAGCGACCTTTTGGAAATTGAGAAGGATTGTTGTTTTGTCTGTAACTCAATACGTTGTGTATCTTATACACAGTCTCTCAATAAATGGCGTCTTTTGTAAAACCACACATGCATAGGAAATTATATAAGTGTGTGTGTGTGTGTGTGTGTGTGTGTGTGTGTGTGTGTGTTGTGTGTGTGTGTAATGTGTACGTGCGCGCGCGTGCGTGTTGTGTGGGTGTATTTATGTATATACATGCATATATATATATATATATATATATATATACACATGCGTAGGCGTGACTGTGTGGTAAGAAGCTTACTTCCCAACCACATGGTTGTGGGTTCAGTCCCACTGCGTGACACCTAGGGCAAGTGTCTTCTACTATAGTCTCGGTCCGACCAAAGCCTTACGAGTGGATTTAGTAGGCGGAAACTGAAAGAAGCCCATCGGTTACGACGATGAATATTCTAGTTGATCCAATCAATGGAACGGCCTGCTCATGAAATTAACGTGCATGCGGCTGAATACTCCACAGACACGTATACCCTTAACGTAATTCCCAGGGAGATTCAATGTGACACAAAACATAACAAGGCCGATATATATATATATATATATATATATATATATATAACATATATATGTATATCCCTATTGTTAAAGAGTTGATTCGTTTGAGTCCGATCTCCTTAACTTAGTCACCAATATCAGATTTCGTAAGTACCACAACCCCTTCCAATCTAATATGAAGTTAGATATAAAAGATTTTAGAAACTCTCGTAAGAAATTCGTCTTTTCAGACAAGACTAATAATTTCTATGAAGTAAATAATGATATTTTACGATAGATTATTAAGCGATACCATTACCTCGAAGAAAAGAAAATCTTCGATAAGAGATTCTACGATACTAATGAGGAGGCTAAAATTCTTGCGAAGCGGAGTAAAATCTGCGATAGAATAGAGTGCTTAGCTAAGAGAGAGGCTTTTATAACATTAAAAGATCACGAACCCAATTTCCATGACAACGCCACGTGTAGATTATTAAATCCAGCTAAATCTGGAATAGGGCTAGCGACTACTTACAAACATTAATAATAGAATAAGGGAATTTACTGGGTTCCGACAATGGTGTAATAGTTTTACTGTAATTGATTGGTTTAGTAGATTCAGAATAAAGAGTAACGCTAAATTTACTCAGTTTGGTATCAGACTTTTACTTCCTGCATATCTAGATCGGTATGAGACAAGACAATAGAATTTGCTAAATCATATGTCAATATTGATTCCATAGACTTAGATCTCGTCAGACATGCAAGAAAAACATTATTATTCAGTAAAGAGACAGCATGGGTGAAAAATGATAGTGACGAGCTATTTGATGTTTCTATGGGATCGTACGACAGAGCTGACATATGTGATCTGGTGGGTTTGTATCTATCAGATACTCTGAAGCGTAGTTACTTATTTCACGATGTGGGCCTATACTGTGATGACGGTCTGATTGTTTCCCACGGTTGTGACGGTCAAACGTTGGATAAGTTCAGAAAGCATCTTATCTCTACTTTTAGTCAATTTGGACTAAAAATTACAGTAGCCACTAATCTTTCTGTGGTCGATTATTTGGATTTTTCACTGGATCTAATTTCCTCTTATATACCTTTCCATAAGATAAATTAACAATACTCGAAGTAAATAAAGCTACAAATAATACCATATAAATATTGATTTAAAAATCCTTTGGCTAGAAAAAAGTCGAACGCTGTCCGTGTGATTGGTGCACGCGTTAATTTAATCCAGTTATAGCAGTGTAATTTTCATCTTTTTAAATATTGAAATTCTTTGATTACTCATGTTAAAACAGATTCATATCTCGATAACGATTGTCGTGTTATTTTCCGCATTGTACCATAAGATAACCAACTGTGTACACCTAATTGACTTGATAACCTTCAATTACTCATGCTTAACCAGGGTCATTCGTTCCGACAACAATATTCACATACTCTGAAGCAGCCAAAGACAACTGATAACACGTGCTTTAAGAAATACCGAGAGAATCACAGGTTTATTTCGTCGATATGTATCGCTCTTGTTTCAAAACAATCTATTTTTAAAACGTTATCGATAACGATTATTATTATTATTATTATTATTATTATTATTATTATTATTATTATTATTATTATTATTTGATGAATTTTTATTACGCAATTAAAAATAATACGTTAAAATATACCGAATTTGAACTATACACATGTTTGCACGCATAATGTTTGTGCGTATATGTGTATGTGTGTGTGTGTGTGTATGTGCGCGACTCGGGCCATGCTAGAGCTCCAAGAATTTTTAATCGAACGAATCGACTCCAGAACATATTTTTCTCATATTAAGAAATATAGAATTATATTTTTCTTAAGTCTGGTACTTATTTTCTTTTGCCAAGCCGCTAAGCTACGGGGACGGAAACAAACCAGCACCGGTTGTCAAGCGGTGGTGGGCAGCAAACACACACACACACACACACACACACACACACACAATGTTTCAGTTTCCACCTTTGGTCGGCCCGAGGTTATAGCAGAAGACAATTGACCAAGGTACCACACTGAACCCAGATCCATGTGGTTAGGAAGCAAATTTCTTACCACACAACCATTCCTGTGCCTATTTTTTGAAGAAATATGTTTCTAATAATAATAATAATAACAATAATCCATGGGTGGAATTTATAAACATTTACTGAATCGCTACGCGCGTTTCCACAATTCCCATTGTGGAAATGCGTGTAGCGATGCATTAAATGTTTATTAATTGCATCTAAGGATTATTGTTATTCTTACTATATTTATCCTACATTATATCGGTACAGCTCGATGCAACCCCATAAAACTAGTTCATCAGTAAGCATCATTAGACTGTGGCCGGCCATAATGGAATAGGATCTTCATTGGCATATTCAAAACGTTTCTCGTAAACAAATTTAAAAGATATATATATATATATATATATATATATATATATATATATATATATATATATATATATATATATATATATATATACGTACACACACGCACGCACACACACACACACACGCACGCACACACACACATACATACATACATACATACATACATACATACATACATACATACATACATACATACATACATACATACATGCAAACATACACATACATACATACATGCAGATGATTCCGTTTAATTGTATAATGTTTTTAAATCGATTTTGCGTAAAAATTAGACGAAATGTTCCATGAAAATAAAACATTAATTTGATATGATGAAAGTGATTCTGGACGTTTCCGCTTTCATGATGTGTTTCAATGACAGGAATCAGTTCTTCGTGTTTACAGACAATTCACACGAAAAGAATCACAAGTGCTCCAACTATTCTTACCATTTCAAGGATTTAAAGACCACTGAAGTTCAAATCCGGTGTATTTTTAACTTATTATTTTTAATTGTGTAATAAAATTCTTTAATAACAATAATAATAATAATAATAATAATAATAATAATAATAATAATAATAATAATAATAATAATAATAATAATAATAATGATAATCATTGTCGATAACATTTTTAAAATAGATTGTTTTGAATGAAAAGCACTAGATATTGACTCGATTTGTTTGTGATCGGCGCAATTAAATATTTCTTAACCTGTATGGCACTAGTTGTTATCTTTTGACTAATCATAAAGTGGAATTTATTATTATTTTTTGTTAATGTGTGTGACGGATTAAGGTAGAGTAATTGAAGGTTATCAAGTAAATAAAATGCGCAAAGTTGTTACGAAATAATGAAGAAAATATACCCTCTAGCCTTCATCAGGCTGGAGGGTATATCAGCCGAAACGTTGTGTTAACAACAAACAGGATGAGAACAAATATCCATCAATTGTAAATAATGTAAATAATGTACATAATTCCTGATCTCTGAAATAAAGAACTGAAGAATTGAAGAGATTGAAAACTGGTTGCCAAACAGAAAGCATCCGATGTAATCAACTAGCCCCCTCCCCATCAACACCACCTTAAAACTGCTGGCCTTGTGCTAAAATTTGAAATCATTATTAGCAAGTTAAATCTACTTTCAATAGATTCTCGGGTCTAAACTCCTATTATAGATCCGTCCATTTATTTTATAGGAATATATATCACCTTTCAGTAATTTACAGGTACTTCAACGTATAGGGCCCACGAAAGGATAAAAAAAAAAAAAAACGTTGACCTTGGTAGGACTTGAACTTAGAAAATTATAACTAAATATCTACATGCTGCAAAACATTTTAACTAATGACCAAACGATTCCGCCACTCCATTGTTTGTTCACCTCCCGCATCGCCCGATCTGACTTTTGTTTCAGATAAATGTTTTGTTTTGTTTTGATATTGTTCAAGAATATATATTAATGATACAAGCAAATATTTCAACTGTGTATGATTATAAGCCGCTTCTTTTCTTTAATGACATGTCAACTTTGGAGAATTCTTGTATCTTGGGACGCCTCTTCTTGGGACGTCATGATGGGTAGTCATGATGAGTATAATGGGCTTCGTATATTTTACCCCAGTGTCACTTTGATGGCATGCACTGCTCTGTCACTCAATAATAATAATAATAATAATAATAATAATAATATTGTTAATAATCTTTTCTACAATAGACACAAGGCCTAAAATTTTGAGCGACGGTTGAAATACAAATTATAGAAGAATACTCCGTAACATGAAAGGTAATCCTAAATTTATGGGGAAAAAACTCAAACTCAAAGAAAGAAGACCGTTAAATATTGTATGTGAAAGTTTGTTGACTATAATATGTGTACAACATGCATCTGTTGCTTCTTTCTTGTTTGCTTGCTTACAGTCGCTTCTTGAATCTGATTATGATCATCTTGTATTTTATTTGTGGACTTGTTGATGCTTGAACATTCCAATCCTTGATTTACAGCTTCGGTCGCAGACGGGACATATAAATACTTTTCTGGAGCCGCCAGGTATGGTATATTCCGTGCACTTCTTACTTTGATTCTTCTGATTGTGCTTACTACATTCCTCCTCATCTTTAGCACGGCCCCAATAGTGAGACTGCCAAAGTGGGAGCTGGGTATTGATATCTTCTATTTTTGAAGGGTTGGTGCAGCTCCTCTTCGAACTTGTCTCTGGCTGGTTATTGAACTGTTTCTTTAGTCTTTCAAATAGGCATTGGCCAAAACGTACATCAATGCAGACACATATACACAAGCTTAACGCACATACACACATCCAAATACATACGCCCAGAAATATATACATAGTCATCTTTGTGTATATGGGTATGTATCTGTGTGGATTTGTGCGATTATATATACGTATACACTAACAAAACAACATTACCCGGATACAACATGATTTAGTCCTTAATATATGAAAGGATTTCGTGACTGTAGAATCTTTGAAAATGTGTGGTGATTGTAAACTAATTTTGTTGTCTATCTACCATACTGGTCTGTGAGACATCAAAATACTGTCTTGGATTTAATAGGCAAGACATTGAGTTTAATTCCGAACTTGGTGTCTGCAGAAACAGTAAAGAAATGAAACAAAGATAAGCAAGGTTTTTTATTAAGAAAATGTAACCTTTATTACGTCATAATAAAAATGTTAAAAGTTTAACGTCTCAACAGATTTCTCCATTTAAGCCATTTCAAATCTCACGGAAGCCAACTTTACCTTTTATGGCATCGATGAAATGAAATACCAGCGAAATACTGAGGTCGATGCAATTAACTGACTTTTCCGCTCAAAATTGCTGGCGGATCTCTTCAGTTTCGCTCACAAATTTTTGAATTATTTTTCTTTAACTAAACAGTTTGAAGCTTCGTATATTGGTGTATACGAAGCGTAATATGCAACACAGGCGCTAAACAAAAATAAAATAGAACAGATTGGTGACATTTAGTAGAAATGACCTGGAAGTTGTTGCTCTTCGATTACTATCGCAAACAGCAGTAGTAGCTTTCTTCAGCTGAATACACGTTGTTGATTGGTTAAAATTACCCAAATACAACAACTTTAACACGAAGTAACTTCTAAAATACGAAATTTTGTCAAAAATGTTGAAAGTAAACCGTGTTCAACGTGAGAAATTACTGGCTTTTTGCTTAAAAAAAATATTATTAAAAAAATGTTAACTAGATGACGTCTTAACGAAATAATTATCTGAAAAGACTACAAGAAAAAATTTTTCAGATGTCGGGAAACGAAATATTTTTATGCGTAAAGCTTTAAATATACAAGAAATTAATTACGGAAAGGTGAGGAATATGTAGATACTAACAGATGTGCTCTACGGCATCCGTATAATAAGTCAACATATTTTTTATCTTTTATCTTTTACTTGCTTCAGTCATTAGACTGCGGCCATGCTGGGGCACCACCTTGAATTTTAATTAAACGAGTCGAACCTAGAACTTAATTTTTTTTAGGCCGGACACTTATTCTATCAGTCTTTTATTATTTTTTTTTACCAAATTGCTAAGTTACGGGAACGAAAACACACCAACACCGGTTGTCAAGCGAGGCCGAAGGACGAAAAAGGCATTTGATATTGTTTATAGGAATGCCTTATGACTTGATTTATCTAAATTTGGACGTTCTCAAGCACTGTGGTCGATGTAACCGACTTAATCGCTTCCCCCGAAAACTATCGGCCTTATGTGAAAATTTGAAATCAATATTAAAAAATCATCTGTAATATTATCTTGCTTATCACGATACGTTTTCGAAAGTTACATTGTCAAAAGGAGGTAACCGCCATCTTACTCTCGATCGTTTTTCTCATCAAGCAGGAAAAATGAAGTGTTTTATTCAACAAAAATACACTTAAACAACTGCAATGAAATTGAATTTACAAATCGGTGCTGCCGATTTTCTTATATATAAATAATCTAATAAATAAATGGGGATTTAGTACTTTGTTTGGTATTTTATATGACATAGTGAAAGAAGGTAGGGTAGCCGGTAACCGTGACTCTTTTCAGAATCTCAACGATTGGGGTGAGGAAGAAAAAGGGGAAGTAATCTTCAAACTGGAAGCTTGGTCTGAATCCTTGCAACAAAGTGTACTCAGCTAAAGGCCCTCGAGATGGTGTAAAACCAGTGGTTCTCAAAACCAGTGATCCGTATGACCTCCTGGGGGTCCATACAAACAAAATAGTAAGCTGGGGATCCACAGTAGTATTTTAAGGGTCCATTTAAGAAAATTCGCTTTCGATGTATTTTTTCCTATTTCCAGAAATTAGCTCAGGTAGTCTAGTCTTTTTTTTTTTTTTGTCTTTTTCTGTCGACGTCTTCATACTTTGACATTGAGATCGCATCAACCTTTATTTACACAAATATATTGTGACATTGATGTCGTAGTTATTTTGTTAACCTCAGTATTTTGATGTCGTTCTCAGATTATATCTACTTTTTCATTGACGTCATTTTTTGCGGGATTGGGGTCACGCTAGATTTTCCGTTGAATAATAATAAATGTTATTGGTATAAGAGCTAGTGAGAGGGTAGCGAAATCGGTAGAGCGACGCTCTAAAATAATAATTAGAGTATTTAATCGCTTTGCTTTGCTTTCTGAGTTCTAATCCTATCGCAGTCGATTTCTGCCTTTTCTTATTCCATGGCAAATTGTTTATAGAAATACAAGTAAAATGTGAAAATGTGTTCTACCAGAAGCAGAACGAAATATTTGCAATGTTACTGAATTTGCGATCCGTGAAAGAAAGAGGGGAAGTTAGGAAAGAAAGCGAAATAAAGAAGAATGAGAAAAACGAATAAGCTTTAAGAAATTTAATTCCATTGGAATCTCATGAACGTTCCTGTTTCTCGTTTTTAATTTGTAACATTTTAACACTATATACTTTTGTATGCGCGTGCCTGCGTATATATATATATATATATATATATATATATATATATACACACACATATATATGCACACACACATGTACATATGTGTACGCACATCCAAGCATACATTCATTTATACATACACATGCGCGCAGTGGAGTCACTAGAATTAAGGTAAGTATGCCAGTTGTACATCTTAATATATAAATCTGAAGTTGTGTGTTTGTGTGAAGCCTTTTTGAATGTTTATAGAAATCCACATTTTCCACTTTTTCGTAAAAATTTTTACATCAATGGAATTTTCTCGATCTGAACTTTCCAGTGCAGTAATTAGATTTTTTAAATTCCGTTTACTTTGTGTGATTTAAGGGAGATTTGGCTGTTGTTTCTAGCAACTTTTATATTTCATCCCTTCTACCTGGAACGTCATTCTTACACACGCGCTCAACATAAAAATATAGAGAGTAAGAGTTAAAGAGGGAGAGGGAGAGAGAAAGAAAGTGATACATACAACGTCATAGATTAAACTTTCATCTCAGTGTTCTTTACCTATTTTTCATAACATAGATACGTAAAAACACACACAACCACACATACTTGACCTGTGACAACAACATACACATTGCTCTCAATCTCTATTCATTTTTCCCCCTCTTCCTCTCTCGCTCTCTGTGCAAGTAAACACAATCATTCACATTGTGGTATATTTACAAAACATTGATGGCATAACTACAGAGCTGTATCCCCCTACTTTGGAAGGTCATAACTTTCATAAAAATGAATATTTTTTTAATGAAATTTTCTATGCATATATTATTTATTATGTAGATTCCAAATATACAAAAATTTTCGGTGAAAGTGTTTTGGAAGGGGGTGGGGTACAATATTCGGAAATTCCACTTAAATTCTTCTTAACTTCCAGGAAAATGAATATTTTTTCATGAAATTTTGTACAAATGTACCTTGATGTATGTACATTTCAGGCATGTAGGAATTTTGAAGGAAACAACTGCAGGTTATTTTTGAGAAGTGTTCCCCACTCGGTGGTGTTTCGGAGCAAGTCGTCCATATTTGTTTCATTTTTCTCTATTATGTGCTTATGTCCTTAGATTTCTAATGAAGTAATAAGCAGTGAAGAGAAGCAGTTATAAGAAAACTTTTAACTACCCCTATTCCTTTCTCTCCCCCTCTCTACCTCTTCCTCTCTCGCTCTCTCAAAAGCATACGTTCAGTAAAATATAACTCATGTTCGTCAATGTTTTTTAAATTTACCACGATTTTCACTAGGGTGTTAGGGTTAGGGTTTTAGGGTCAGGGTTAGGGTTTAGAATTAATGTTACGGTTACGTTTTTTAGGGTCAGGGTTAGGGTTTAGGGTTAGGGTTTAGGGTTAGTGTTAGGGTTAGGATTAGGTTTAGGATTAGGGTTGGGTAATCGTGCGGGTGTTAATCTGAAAAATTACAGATATGTGAAAAGTACCGACCCTGCCATCTATTATAACTTTTATTGTTCTGTTTAATATATACATAGATTATGCCTCCAAAGAAGAGAGTTTGCTGGGGAAAGACAGCAACCGGTTTAAAATGACAGCCACAGACTGCAGCAATTCACCACATTCCAGTAGCTACTTTGAACATAATGCAAAATGGTGCATCAACACCTTCTGCCCAATCTGATAGAATTCTGGCAAAACTGTTTAGCAAAAGATCGCCAGCAATTGCTTCATCACAAATTGCCATCCTAGCTCCTGTGAAAAGGGATTACCCTGCTATGTATAATCAGGGCAGCGCAAAAAGTTGTTTTGCACAAGCATTTCTATAGCCAATTACACGGATGAAATTTACGTATGCTTAATAATTTTACGCAAAACAGCTTTCAGACTTTCCCTATTAATTTCATCGTCTTTTGAATTATGAACATATTTACATCATAAGGGTTTTTTCGTTGTGAGGCTTTCTTTTTTAGTTGATTTTCAGCTAGCAAGACTTATCGTAGATGGCATAATAAGTCACACCCGGACAAGGTCGAGCTATACTGCTAGTAAGCTCTAAACCTAAGAGGTAACGTCATGTACCCTTTGGCCAATAAGTCAGTCTGTTACTGTGTTATATAAATATGTCTGTTCATGA
The DNA here is from genome assembly GCF_046866305.1 of Octopus bimaculoides. Taxonomy (NCBI): domain Eukaryota; kingdom Metazoa; phylum Mollusca; class Cephalopoda; order Octopoda; family Octopodidae; genus Octopus; species Octopus bimaculoides. The sequence goes on from NC_142943.1 coordinate 29,485,803, forward strand.
ACCGTTAATGTAAACAAGGCATGTCAACCTCTAAAGCTGGACAACGAAGAAATCAGGTTTCGTGTATGTTGGGACAGGTTACACCAAACTTAATCTAGCAATGAAAATACATATTCATGAGTAAGCTGGCGGTGTGGAACAAAGCCACAGATTACACTGGGCAACAAAAAAGGATTTAATGTCTGCTACCCAGACAAATGGTACTGTACTAAACTAAATCGAGTACGCTGATTCCGAATCTGAACTCAGAATTGCTATAGCCGTAGCAAAATCTTTGTTGTCCAGTGTTATAATTGGTCATTACTAATACCACATGCTTAATGTGTGTTGTTTAAACACCCGAAGCTGCTGTTTTTCGTCTGGAAGAATCATTTTAAAGACGTGTAGTGCTAGAAACACAAAATACTTCAGAGCTAAGCGAAATAAAATCGCCCCAAAAGTGACCTTGAAGGTGACAGATACGTATTTTGCCGTAGTTGCAGCTTATCAATGCTGCGTACTCCTGTCACAGACGAAACAAAATGTATGTATGTATGTATGTATGTATATATGCATGTATGCATGTATGCATGTATGCATGTATGCATGTATGCTAGTAGATTTGTACATTCATTCAAACATGCATACATGCATACATGCATACATGCAAACACATACACACACACATACATACACACATGCACACACACATACACACACACACATACACACACACACACACACACACACACACACACACACACACACACACATACGTACATGCACATGCAACAGTTGTGTTCAGGCAGAACCCTATCAACGTTAGTTATTCAATGTTGAGAGTTCGGTTCGTAATCCTAACCCAGTAAACTATGAGATAGGGATTATCTGCTTAGGAGTATTTAAATTAATAGGAAGAAGTTAACAAAAGATGATCAGGAAACGATCCGATCGAAATGAATTGTAGAACAAAGAGGCAGAACGCATAGAACGAGGCATTTTTGACAATATCTCGCTGGAACTGGCAGAATCGTAAGAGTCGAACGAAATTACTTGTCTGCATTTCTTCCGGCTCTTTAAGTTCTAAGTTCAAATTCCGCCGAGGTCGACTTTGCCTTTCATCCTTTTAGGGTGGATGAAATAAGTACCAGTCATTCTCTGCGGTCAATGTAATCGACTGGCTCCTTTCTATCAAAGTTTCTGGCCTTGAGCTTATAGTTGAAGAATTTATCATTAGGGGACGAGCTGGCAGAATTGTTAACTGAATTGAAGTATACTTCCCTAAAATATTGGGTCGTCCGGAAAGAGTGTCGGAAAAACAAATACTTTGCAGAGTATCTACTGGTTCATTACGTTCTGCGTTCAAATTCCACTGAAGTCGACTTTGTCTTTTATTCTTTTGGGGTCGATGAAATAAGTATCAGTTGATTACTATGGTCAAAGTAACCGACTAACCTCCTCCCTTCAAATTTTCAGGCCTCGTACCTCAAGAAGAAACGGATTATTATATTAGATCTAACAACCGATACCTGCTTTCATACAGAGTTTCTTTCTATGGCAAAAGGTATATAATCCCTTCCAACCTTCGTTGAACTCACCTGTCCATTTGCTATACCTGTTCATTTATTTCTACACGTAAAAATTCTGAATCACTATGAAGAAAGCATAACAAATCCGATCTTAATTAAACAATCAACAATCCTTCTTGTATTTAATACATATTTCATCTCTGCTTTGTTATCTTGGACACGAATGTTTGTTTTGTGACATGTCCGATGAACCATGTGACTATCACGTGATTCTTCCGTGTTACTTTCATTAGAGGAAGCTAAGAAAGCGTTAGACGGATCTTTCAGCTGTAAAACAATCTTGATTTATGTCCTTTCACCGTCTGCATTGTCGGATTCAGAAACAGTTTGCTCTGCTTTCATACATCAAATCTTTCAGCTGGATGAGATTGTGTTTCTGTGTCGAACGGAAAAAACAAACTTTTTTTTCCAAGATGGTAATTTAATTTTCTTATGTCAGGTTTTTCTATATTTCATTGGCTACGAAGATCGGGATGGCTAAGATGAGGCGAAAAACAACTGCAAAAGCAACAACAACACTAACAGCAACAGCAACACCAACAATACAAGCGTTGTGCACTTTGCACTCTGAAGGTCAAAACTGCAATTGATAATTATGCCCCGGACTCTGTATGAGCTTTGCTAAGGCGAAGCTCGCTCGCTTTTCTCAACAACTGGCACATCCGATGTCAATCAATAAATCTGACAGGACGGAAACGAAATTCTGCAGGAGAATAAAATTATGAAGTAAATGTTTGATGAAAAATTAACCGATCTACAGGCAAACATGCATAAACACAATACATACATACGCATGCATGCACGCGCACATACACACATACAAATTGGCGGCGAGCTGGCAGAACCGTTAGCACACCGGGCGAAATGCTTAGCGGTATTTCGTCTGCCCGCTACGTTCTGAGTTCAAATTCCGCCGAGGTCGACTTTGCCTTTCATCCTTTCGGGGTCGATTAAATAAGTACCAGTTACGCACTGGGTCGATATAATCAATTTAATCCGTTTGTCTGTCCTTGTTTGTCCCCTCTGTGTGTAGCCCCTTGTGGGTAGTAAAGAAATAACACACATACATGTATACACACAGACACACACAGACACACACACACACACACACACACACACACACACACACACACACACACACACACACAGAGTTGGGTGCAAAAGTGGGTATACAGTTATGAAAAAATGAAAACACATACAATACCCGTTTACGTGCTGCATATATTCCCGATTGGTCAGGACGCCTGTCCGTCGCAAGGTGACTCATTTTTGTTCGCGGGGTGAACTGGAGCAACGTGAAATGAAGTGTTTTGTTCAAGAACACAACGCATTGCTTGGGCCGGGAACCGAAACCGCAGTCGTACGATCATGAGTCCAACACCATAACCACTAAGCAACGCGCCTCGGCATTTGGATTTGGTGTGGGTTGATTAGGTTGGTCGATTAAAAGGACCCCCCTCCCACCATATTTCACTTGTACTTTATTTCACCGACCCTCGAGCACATGAACAGCAAAACTGAACTTGGCACAATTTGAACTCGGGATCTATGTCTTTCATCTTCTGGAATCGATTAAAACAAGAACCGGTTGTGATAGTCCTGACAAAACCCCCTGCCTCCCCGCCCCAAATTGCTCCCCTTGTGGATCAATTAGAAGCGATTATTGAGGTTTTTGTTAACGTCGTTGCTTCTCATTTACAGGTCTTATCACCCTCTACTGGATAGACATACAAGCGTTCCAACCATGACTAAGCCGTTGATTTTTTTTCAAACATCGTGCACCAAATATTGGTTTCAAATTTTAGCACAAGGCCAGCAATTTTGAGGAAGTGGGTAAGTCGATTGCATCGACCTCAGTACACAACTGGTACTAATTTTATCGAACGATTTTATCGATGAAAGGTAAAGTAGCCCTCAGCGGAATTTGAACCCAGAATGTACAGACGGACGAAAGGTCGCTAAGCATTTTGTCCGGCGTGTTAACGATTCTGCCTGCTCGTTGCCTTCGTGCATCTAATAATTACATTACTCTAAGTAGCCGTATATCTCACCTGTTTTTAAGACCATGGTGTGTGACTTGAGGTGAATGTGTTTGCTATTTCTAGCGGACTCCCATGCCGGCGTCTCGTTGATGTCGCTACAGTTGCAGTTTCTGCTGCTGTTACAGTTATTTCCCTTAGTATTTTCCCTTTTTTTTTTTCTTTCATGCAAAAGGAAATGAGAAAAATGACAGCGATACCAGCGTTAATATTGATTTTCATATTTGCCAAATGGGATATAAATTTTAAATGATCTTTTCATTTTCAAAAAGATAGAAAATTATTTATAATCAAATCAGATATACTACGTTGCTTTGCATCTTTTTTCATTTTTTTGTCCTATGGACAAAACAAAACGAAACAAACAAACACACACACACACACACACACACACACCCTCGTTGTGTTGAACCCTCCTGACTCCAGTCTCTTATCACCAAGCCTAATCCTTCCTTCCTAGAACGTCGCCATTCTGGAAGTCCCTTCCAGTCCACACATCTTCCAAGTGTTGACTTAGAAAAGTTCCAGAAAACCATTAATGGACACAGTCTCGTTAATCCAGAAGGGCCTTCGAAGACCCTTATACATCAAGCCAATAAAAGGTGGGGAAAGGTGCAAACATACAACGAGTACTGAAAAATCAGTTAACTTCCCCATTGAAACCTTTATTAAACAATGGGCCGTTAGGAAATCTGAAAAGAAGGTTAATACTTCCAGCGAGGTGACCAAATGGTTTGTAAAGCTGCCGTCTTTTAATGACGGAATTCGTCAGGAGATTCGCTGGAAAGACTGAGTACGAGGCTGGAGCATTACTCTTTTACTCTTTTATTTGTTTCTGTCATTTAACTGCGGCGATGCTGGAGCACCGCCTTTAGTCGAACAAATCGACCCCAGGACTTACTCTTTGTAAGCCTAGTACTTATTCTATCATTCTCTTTTGCCGAACCGCTAAGTTACGGGGACGTAAACACACCAGCATCGGTTGTCAAGTGATGGTGGGTGGACAAACACACACACACACACACATATATACGACATATGGCGACGAGCTGGCAGAACCGTTAGCACACCGGGCGAAATGCTTAGCGGTATTTCGTCTGCCCCGCTACGTTCTGAGTTCAAATTCCGCCGAGGTCGACTTTACCTTTCATCCTTTCGGGGTCGATTAAATAAGTACCAGTTACGCACTGGGGTCGATATAATCGATTTAATCCGTTTGTCTGTCCTTGTTTGTCCCCTCTGTGTGTAGCCCCTTGTGGGTAGTAAAGAAATAACACATATATACGACAGGCTTCTTTCAGCTTCCGTCTACCAAATCCACTCACAAGGCTTTGGTCAACCCGAGGCTATATAAATAAAAGTTCCTTTAATTCCAATTAAAGTTCCCTTTATTTATATGCGTTTTGCTCCATTTATTGTTATTATTCATATCTCTTCAAAATGCATCACTTAAACTTGGTATCTCTACCTATAAAACGGGTGTGATATCCTGGGGGGGGGGGTGATTTTTGCTACCAATGGTAACTATTAACATATTTACATTGTCAAGGTTTTTTTTAAAACTGAGATAATATTAATATATACATAAACTTACATATATATATGTATTATACACACACACACACACACACATATATATATATTATTTTTAGCATACTGTAAGCGTCTAGGTGTTTTAAAAGCCTCTAGTATTGCTAAAACGATGTAAATTTGTGCCAGTAAAAAACTCTTCGAAGGTAAATATAGACAGAAGGAAACTGAAAGAGTCACAATTTGTTCACGTGATCTCTCTTCATCTCGTGAACGAAATGTGTTCACGTGAAGAAGAGAAACTGAAAAGCGGCGAGGATGGGGAAGGGTTAATGGTAAGGTGATTTGGTGAGAAAGTGAGAGAGAGAGACACACAGACAGGTGAAGAGAATGCGCGTGGTTTTCTTTTCGGTTTACCATTATTGGAGATCGTCGCGATTGTACCCCCTCCCCTGGCTTTTCAGTAACATTAGATCTCTATTGTCTTCCCCGTTTCGCCTCATAGTTGTTACAAATCTCAACCACCATCTGAACAAACAAATAAACAAATGCTACGAGCAGTAGCAGCACCAGGAAACGAACTTGCTATACTTTTGTCTGCATTATAAGAACCAGTAAGGCGGCAAGTTGGCAGAATTGTTACCACGCCGGACAAAATGCTTAGTAGAGTTTCTTCCGGCTTTATACTCTGAGTTCAAACGTCTCTGAGTTTGACTTCGTCTTTTATCCTTTCGGGGTCGATAAAATAAATAGCAGTTGAGCACCAGGGCCAGTGTAATCGACAAGCTTCTTTCCCAAATTCCGGGCCTTAGTAGAAAACCGGAATTATAAGTGTAGGTCAAGTGGCAATCTGGCAGTAAAACCACTTATTTAAATAATTACCATGTTATGTAATAATAAATAAGAATTAAATTAATTTACAGTATTGTAAAATGCAGGCGTGGTTGTACGGTAAGAAGTTTGCTTCCGCGCATGCGTCACCCAGAGTGCATTTGGTTTCTCGTTTGTGTGCAAGCTGGACGTTTTTTTTTTCTGTGTGCTGCTTTGGGGGTAGAGATGATGTACTCAGACTTTAGCGAGTCTGAGTTGTCTTCAGCAGAGGAGGAGCGGTCATAAAGATGGACGGAGTGTTGGAGAAGACTAGGAGTTTTGCTGAAGCCACGGAAATGAAGCGAAGGGAGTTGGACTTGGCTGGTCTGAAGGAGTATGAGAAGATGGTACAGAAGGTGGGAGGTTACGTGAGGTTGTCGCCCCCCCCCCAAGGAATTATGGAGCGGGTGGAAAGAGAAACGATCACCTATAAGGTCTTCTCGTTAAAAGTCAAAACGGCCGAGCAGGTGGAGGTTGGGAGAGAGTGCAGTCATGGAGCGATTGTGGAACTGGAACAGTGACTAAAAGGAAACGAGGACACAGAGGCGGCGCGTGGTATTGCTCAGTGTCGAGTGAGTAGCACACTCTTCATATTTTCATTTTCAACTATCACGCATGTTATCATAATTTTAATTTGTTTTTCATGTTCATTTTCATATGTCATTCATAATATATTTTATTTCTATATATTTTTAATTGTTATATGTCCCCACATGTGTTGTAGTGTCCTCCTCTATGTAATGCCTTTATAGAAAAAATATTGAAATAAAGAAGCTTGTTCCCAACCACATGGTTCTGGGTTCAGTTCCATTGCTTTGTACCTTGAGCAAGTGTCTTCTGCTATAGCCTCGGGCCAACCAAAGCCTTATGAGTGGATTTGGTAGACGGAAGCTGAAAGAAGACCGTCGTATATATATATATATATATATATATATATATATATATATATATGTGTGTGTATTTGTGTGTGTGTGTATCTGTGTGTGTGGGTGTGTGTATTTGTGTGTGTGTGTATCTGTGTGTGTGGGTGTTTCTGTGTGTTTCTGTGTGTGTTTGTTCCTCCACAGTGTTGGTGCGCTTACGTCCCCGTAACTGAACGGTTTGGTAAGAGACCCGATAGAATAAGTACCACACCTAAAAAAAATAAGCTCTGTGGTCAATTTGTTCGTCTAAAACCCTTCAAGGCGGTGCTCCAGCATGGCAGCAGTCAATTGACTGAAACAAGTAGGTGATAAAAGATAATATCATAATAAAGTATTTAGGTTTGACTCTTTGAATCTGTGAGTCCGCTTTATCCTGGAAGACAAAATGGGAGGCCACAAAATATTCTTTTCTATTCTAGGCACAAGGCCCGAAATTGATACCAGTACGCAACTGGTACTTAATTTATCAACCGCGAAAGGATGAAAGGCAAAGTCGACCTCGGCAGAATTTGAACTCAGAACGTAAAGACAGACGAAATACTGCTAAGCATTTCGCTCGGCTTGCTAACGTTTCTTATTTCTTTATTGCCCACAAGGGGCTAAACATAGAGGAGACAAACAAGGACAGACAATGGGATTAAGTCGACTACATCGACCTCAGTGCGTAACTGGTACTTAATTTATCGACCCCGAAAGGATGAAAGGCAAAGTCGACCTCGGCGGAATTTGAACTCAGAACGTAATAGCAAACGAAATACCGCTAAGCATTTTTCCTGGCATGCTAACGTTTCTGCCAGCTCGCCGCCGTACATATTGTGTTTGTGGCTCTCGAACTGGCCGAAACATTATTTTCAGCCGTCAACACAAAACCGCTTTTGCTCCCTCTGTGGTTATTATAGTCCAGTGGTTCCCAACCTTTTCACTACCAAGGACCCCTTTTATTTAAGCGAGTTTTCCCACTGACCCCCAGGACCTGGAAAGGTCTGTCAGCTTGACATGTTCACGGACCCCCAGTACTACCTTTTCGGAAGCACCGGGCGTCCACGGACCAGAGATTAGGAACCACTGTTATAGTCAAATGAAATTGCGCCCTCCAGAGCGTACTCGCGGATTCTATAGGTTAATAAGGTGTTATTATTTGAGGCCTTAAATATCCTGAATATATTCTATGATCGTTATACATCAGTACAGATAACTTAGATAGATTTTGGCCACTATCGACCCAGGCCATGACTAACTCAATAGCACCACCTGGAAAAGTCTTTTAGTTAATTATTTCGGGACACCATAGACCACTCAAGCAGAGTTGTTGAGACGTATCCAGGTGTAGGTGGTTTATCCGGTATTTCCTGGATGAATTTGTCCTGGTACCGTTTCAAAGTTGTGGGGGGAGGGGGTTCTACTTTAATTTCTAACATAACATTGAAAAGAGCAGGACCATTTGCAGTGAAGAAATTGTGTCGCAATAGATTCTTTTAAATTTATTCATTTATTCAATAATCCAGCATAAGTTTCCTGATTCACAAAGCCGGATAAATCCTTGAGTGTTACTACGATAAATACATGCTTTGGGATGTTAACATTCTGAATTCAAATTCAGCTGATAATAACTTTACCTTTCATTCCTCCGGGAGAAAATATCAGTCAAATATTGGGTCGATAGTATTGACTAGGCCCCGTTAAGTTACGAGGACATAAACACACAAACAGCGGTTTCAAACGGTGGTCACACACACACACACACATATACGACGAGCTTCTTTCAGTTTCCGTCTACCTGAGCCACTTATTAGGTTTTGATCGTCCCGAGGCTAGAGTAGAAGTTACTTGTCCAAGGTGCCACGCAGTGGGCCAGAAGCTGGAACCATGTGGTTGGAGAGCAAGCTTCTTACCACACAGACACGCCTGCGTCAATATCAAAGAAATAAGAAAAAAACTAATTGGGTTATCACAACTGGAACGGTGGCGCAGCGTGAGTTTTGGCCACCCTGTGCCGTAGCTATATTGGTTGCCCTACTTCCTAAAACGTAACATACTACCGACTACTGCAAAAAACCCGCCGTCACGTGCAGTATGCACCCCCCCCCCTTCCCCGCACACACACACACACTACACCGCCGAAATTGAATGCCTTTATCCCGTGTACATACGAATAGATCCTAGATAACAACCGATAGTTTAGTAGCTTGACTGTCAGTATAGCACAAGACCAGAATAGCAACCGTCATCCCCTTGGCTGGCTGCCGATAGCCTTATCCACTCTACGACCTACTTGTGAGTTGAAGATAAATATGTATGAAACAATGGTTTATTGATAGTTGTTAAGTACGCAAACGAGCAGACAGACAGGTATAGTGATATTTTAATGTAGATAGATAGGTAGATAGTTCAGTAGGTAGATTGGTAAAATAGCGAAATAGGCTAGACAAGTAAACAGATGCAAAAATACAGACAAGTAAGCAGGTAAGACTCTCTCTCTTTTCCTCACTCTCTATCTGTCTCTCTCCCTCTCTCTATTTCCCCCTCTCTCTATCTCTCTCTCTCTCTCTCTCTCTCTCATCTCTCTCTGCGCTTGGTGAGGTGACTGCATGAATAGCAGGGCTGAGAAGCGTGATACAAGAATCAGGACATTTTGTAGTAGCATCAAAACTGCTCGGCATCGCTGGAGAATGCAGCATGTAACATTGGTGGACAACTCTTCTCTGAAGAATTCCTCACAAAAATAGACGATCATCGTTGGGAAGCAATACTCTCGATGCAGCGCAACGTTAAAATAAACTCGATAAGCTCGTAGACAACATGCACTTGACACAAACCAAAAGAAACAGCCGACTAATGGCGTGTAAAGAGGTATTACAACCATACCTCTAAATTACTGATGTAATGTCTACGCTAGTCACATTGCCGGCAATACACGCCAATACCACTTCATCCTGAAGATGAAACCATGAGTATCAAGAAATATTGATGTAGCTTTGGGGATTTTTTCTTGTTCTAAAGAAACTGAGGCACTCTTTCGAAAATAAGAAGAAAAATTATTTCAAAAAGATACAACTGGATCACAATTTTATTTCCAATACAGATCTAACAGAAAATTGTTCCTGTCCATCCATTCATCCACCCATACATGTATACATGCATCGATACATACAGGTTTCTATATTCAGATTATAATTTCACATTTATAGTAATAATAATAATAATAATAATAATAACCATAGAAACCATCAAGCAAAAAGGTATGTGCTAAAGCTGCCCGCATAGTAAAGTATGAAAAGCGCGCTAGATTCTTCAAGGACAACATGTTCAAAAATAACCCCAAAAATTTTTGCAGGAAGATAGGGAAAACACCAGTTATAGTAAAGTCTGTCCCATCAAAAGAAGTGCAGGGATTTTGGACTAAAATTTGGGCAGAAGAAAAAACACACAATGAAAAGGCCCCTTAGATTGATAGAATATCTACAGACTTAGACTCCTTAGAGGAGCAAAAGTGGGAGGGTGTCAAGGTAGAAGATATAAGATCTGCTCTCAGGAGGTCAAGCAAATGGAAGTCTCCAGGAAAGGATAAAATTCATAGCTTCTGGTTGAATGCCTTCCTAGAGAGCCATGAACTGCTAACAGAATTTTACAACGGTGTTTTCCAACATCCTAGTTTGATGCCCTCTTGGCTAGTTAATGGTTTAACATTCCTGCTTCCAAAAAATGAAGAAACAAATGAATCAAAAAATTATAGACCCATAACCTGCTTAACAACAATATATAAAACGCTAACATCTGTCCTGACTGAATATACCTATAGTTTTTTTTTAATACAAAGCAGCATATTCCATAATGAGCAAAAAGGATGTAAACGTGGATCCTATGGTTGTAAAGATCAGCTACTCATCAATAAGATGATCTTAGAAGATTGTCACAAACGACACAAAAACTTTTCAATAGCTTGGATAGACAATAAAAAAGCTTTTGACAGCCTACCACATATCTGGATTAAGAAATGTCTGGAAATGTATGAAATAGCGCCTACTCTGCAAAACTGTTTGCCTGTAAGTATGAGAACCACACTAACTTTGAACAGTGACAATGAATCTCTAAATGTTGGAAATGTAAAAATTTCATGTGGCATTTGCCAGGGTGACTCACTATCACCACTCCTCTTTTGTCTAGCCTTAATACCTCTCTCAAAATTGTTCAATGATGCACAGTACGGTTATAAAATGTTTGATAAAAATATAAATCATCTCATTTACATGGATGATTTAAAGCTCTTTGCAAAACATGACCAACAACTCAAGGGCTTACTAGTGATTGTTAAACAATTCAGTGATGACATCAGGATGCAATTTGGCTTCGATAAATGTGTGAAAGCTACCTTTATCAAAGGAAAATTGACAGAAACATCTAACGTTAACCTTGACCAACAGAATGTCATAAAAGAGTTAGAACCAGAGGAGAGCTACAAATACCTAGGGGTAATTGAAGGGGACGGAATCAAGCATGCAGTGATGAGGGAAAAGATCAGAAGAAAATGTTATCGCAGGGTAAGAGCAATACTGAAGACAGACCTGAATGCAAGAAGCAGGATCGAAGTGATCAATGCTTTAGCCATACCAGTCGTGACTTACAATTTAAATATCGTTAACTGGTCAATTACTGACATATGTAATCTTGACAGAAAAATACGAAAACTGTTGACAATGCATAGAATGCACCACCCTAAGTGCACCCTTACTGTCCACGGTACAATCATATTCTAGAAACTCAAGAAGAATGATACCTTTGTCGTTCTAAACACGAAAATATGAAAACAAAGTCTCCAAGACTGTCTATGCCGAACGCCGCTGGATAACAAATGCTGGTTTCTCTATGGCTCCATAACTTAGCCGCTGGCCAAAATGATCCCTATGGAATAAGAACCAGGCATAAAATAACTGGGTAGCATTGATTAGGTCTGCTAAACCCAGCAATGTTAGCATGGCTTTTGAAACTAATAAAAGCATGTGTGTGTGTGTGTGTGTGTGTGTGTGATTATGTACACACACACACACATACACACACACACACACATACACACACACACACACACACATATATACACACATATGTATGTGTATGTATATGTTTATGCATATATAATTACGTATGTATGTATGTATGTATGTATGTATGTGTCTATTTTGATTTATGCTCATTGATTAAAGACTAACCTTTCATGTCGACACTAGAATAAAAAGCCTGGGGAAGTATTCTCTTTCAACTTGTGAGTTGCATTAAACATAACAATTCTGTTTGGTCTGTGACGGTGTCTGTCTTTGCATAATTCCCACTTGTTCAAGTGATTTCAAGTGATGTAGGTTGTTCTTTAGCCCTAGGCTACCTCTCATCGACCGAGTAGACCTAGGATGAAAAACATTTCCGTTTTTTCCTTTGTTTTTTTTTTGTTTTTTTTTTATAATACTATAAAATTTAAAATGTGTTCTTCCTTAAGGTGTTTGTGCATGGTTTGAAGATCTGGCTGTTATTTCCAGCAAGTGAACAACCGCAATGAAGCACACACACGCACACACACACACACCAATTATTCCTCATTTTGTGAGGAGAGTTTTCCAATATTAGCATCGGCCTTCAACTATTACATTGGAGAAAATGACTGCTAAAATACAACTGTTAACACACACACACACACACATATGTATATATATATGTGCGTGTGTGTGTATGTGCGTGTGTGTGTATGTGCGTGTGCGTGCGCGCGTGTGTGTGTGTGTGTGTGTGTGTGTGTGTGTGTGTGTGTGTGTGTGTGTTGATGTCGGACGAATGTTCAATACATTTCGCAGAAGATATATATTTTTAAGAAGAAATCGTCACCTGATGATCGCAGTGGCGTAAAACTAGTGTTGCAAGACAAACTGTCCGCTTCAGCTTTAACAAATAAAACACTAAGCCTGTGAGTGGATTTGTTAGACGGAAACTGAAAGAAACCCGTTGTACATACATATATATACATATATATATATATATATAATATATATATATATATATATATATATATATTTATGTGTGTGTGTGCGTGTGTGCGTGTGTCTGTGTTTGTCCCCACACCATCGCTTTTTGACCGGTGTTGGTGTGTTTAATGTCTCCGTAACTTAGCGGTTCAGCTAATAGCCCAATAGAATAAGTACTAGGCTTTGAAACATATGTTGGAAAAGAGTATGCAATTATAACATGCGTTTTCTCCAATCCTTAAATTCTTATATATATATATATATATATATACACACACACACACACACACACACACACACACACACACACACACACACACACACACACACACACACACACATATATTTAACTCGTTTGTTTTCGTATTTCATGTTGGTGACGTCCTGTACCCATATATGCATATATATATATGTGTGTGTGTGTGTGTGTGTGTGTATATTATGCGATGGGTTTCTTTCAGTTTTCATCATCCAAATGTACTCGCTAGACATTGGTCGTAAAAGACATTTTCGCAAGGTGCCACGCAGAGGGACTGAAACTAGAACCATGTGATTAGTAAGCAGTCTTTTTACTATGCAGCCACTCGTGCGCCTATTTGATGGAATAACAATGAAAATGGTAGGAAGAATTGTAAGGCAGCGATGATGAACAATTTTCAGACCGCGGTGCATCGATTAACGCGCTAAAAGTTTTATGTGTGTGAATGAATATATGAGAGTGTGTGTAGGAGTGTGTGTGTATAAGTGTGTCTATGTGTATGACTCTGCGTTTGTGTACGAGTGTCTGTGAGTTTATAAGTGTGTGTATGAGTGTGTGCTTGTATGAATGTGTAAATGTATAAGTGTATTAATGTGTTTAAGTGTATATATGTGTGTGAATGCATGTATGGATTTGTGTGTGTGTGTGTGTGTGTGTGTGCTTATCGATCAGTTGAGACGATGCTTCGCAACAGTGCAATTGTTTAGAGAATGTGTGTGTGTGGGGGGGGGGGTGCTTATCGATCAGTTGAGACGATGCTTCGCAACAGTGCAATTGTTTAGAGAATGTATTGAAAAAAAACAATACTTACGTAAGACATCACCTGGTTAATAAAAGCAATATCGATTGTGCGTTTGCAATGTATTGAATCATGGGTTATATGATATACGATCGATACATACATACATGAATACTCCGTCGGAATAGTCAGCTCGTGAAATTAACGTGCAAGTGGTTGAGTACTCCGCAGAAACGCATACCCTTCATGTAATCCTCAGAGAGATCCAGCATGACACAGATTCCTCCGTTTTGCATTTATGATAAAATAAATATATACAAATTATAAAAATAATAAATAAAATTATATAGTACAGTACTGTTTCTACTTCACGCGGCGGGAGAGGTGGGGTCTTGGAACGTAACACCAGCGAGAGTCGAGGGATTACTGTATACTTGTATTTACATACATTTATGCATACCTGATGATTGCTTCATCTTGTTAGATGATAGCCGTCTCACGTTAGGCCTGGTTGATCAGATTTACAAACCAGATCAAGAAATGGAATGTTAGTATCATGGATGATGCTTGGCTGCTAATGTTGAGTGGGAGATTGGTCGCCAGTGTTACGTGAGAGATTTTTGGTGTGTGATGTATTGTAAGAGACCACCGTTGTGTAGTCTAACTGCGTCTATAATAAATGAAACAAACTCACGAACTCTTAACTTTTAACGTATTTATCGATGGGCATGTTTTACTGCGTTGGCTGCTTACAAAAAAAATGTTTATAATATAATCACTGACTGGGTTATTTAACGGACCCTGGAACACATCTTCAAGGGTTGTCCAAAAGTTCTTGGAGAGGTACTCCACCGCTGGAGGTACGACCAAATCTTGAAGGCCATAATAGACACCATATATTTCTGAATTAGTCGGTGCAGGCGCTTTTGTCAAGGCTGGGGTCAAGAAGACGCCAGCTATTGCCCCTTCCTAACCAGGCAAGCTATTAACAGCACAAGACGGAAAGTCGACATGGGGAACGAGCAGAAATTTCCAGAAACTGTTGCCTGAACATCGCCATGGCCAGTCATAGTATTGATCTTGGAAGCGTCGCATAGGTGCTTCTATTCAACTCTCCATTCCTCGGAGGACAGCAATGAGAAGACAAATGAGAAGAGAATGGAATATGCAGAACTGATGGAATTATGTCAAAACAAGGGATGGCAAGCAAAGTATGATGGGTTGCAGAGGGTTTGCAGGCCAGTCCCTCAGTAGAGCCCATATGTTAGGCATCTGAGGGCCCAGTAAGCGGAAGGCCATTGAGTGAACAAAGGAGGTATTAAAGGTTGCTGGGCCACCTGCTTGAAGGTGTTTGACACTTGAAAACCCTCAAATATCAATGATTGCAGGAAACATCTCTGAGGATGTACTTGGGAGCATAGAATAACTTCTAAAAAAATGAACTCTACTATTTCCTCCTGTAGAAGCTGATTTAACTCGTCTCTGATGATGGGATGACATTTATTTCCCTGAAGCAGCTGTAAGGCCACCTTTCTAATTATAAATGTCTTAGGAATATCAAATTGCCTTAGCCTTGTTATCCCATTTTATTTAACATATACATGCTCACACACGACCTGCCTTGGACTCCTCACTCATGTTCTTATTGAACCGGAAGCTTAACAGCAGCCCTTCCGTAGCACTTACATAGCCTTACCTGCCTTTTGGATCTTCTGGATACTAAAACATCCCATATTATGAATACATATATATATATGCATGTATATATATATGCATGTATATATATATGCATGTATATATATATATATATATATATATATATACATGTATGTGTGTGTGTGTGTGTGTGTGTGCGCGCGCGCGCGTGTATTTGGTCGAAACATATCTAAGTTATCTAAATTATATACCTGCATCAACTTACTATAAAAGCAGATAGTAATTTTACTTTGTACTTATTCTTAGTGCAAATTTTGAAGAGTGCAGTTCGATTTTAACAGTTATGTTTTCAAAGTTATAATAGAAATGACAAAGGAGCATATTCGGCATATTTTGCTTTATGAGTTCAATAAAGGCAACAACGCAACGGAAAGTGCGAGGAATATTAATGCAGTATATGGGGATCGGACAATAAGCGTAAGCCAGTGTCAACGGTGGTTCCACAAATTCCAAACCGGAAGCTACAGCCTAGAAGACGTGCATCGTCCTGGAAGATCTGTAGAGTTCGACGAGGACGTCCTGCACAACTTGGTGGAACAAAGTCCCTTCGTAACTGTTGAGGAACTAGCAGAGAAGCTTGGATTTGGTCATTCAACCATTCATCGACACCTTCGGGCCATTGGAAACGTCAGCAAATTGGGTCGATGGGTTCTTCACAAGCTTTCTGAGTCTAATCGTGTGCAGAGAGTGAATGTGTGCTCGTCTCATGAATGAACCTTTTTTGGACTGAATAATAAGTGGTGACGAGAAATGGGTTCTCTGTAAAAATGTCAAGCACCAAAGACAGTGAGTAGGGAAAGGAGAAACACTGGCACTCCTGGCTAAAGACATTGGGTAGGGACAGGAGAAACACTGACACCTCAGGTTAAAGAAGGTCTTTCGCCCACGTAAGGTGCAGTTATCTATTTGGTGGGATATGAAGGGTTTAATCCACTTTGAACTTTTAAGCTCAAACCAAACGATAACAAAGGAGATCTACTGCGAGTAGCATGAGAGACTTAAGTCAGCGCTAGAAGAAAAATGGCTATTTTTGGTTTCAAGACGAAAAGTGTTATTCCATCAGGATAATGCTCGGCCAGATACTGCGAGGATGACATTCCAAAGGCTTTAGCATTTTGAATGGAAAACGATGACTCATCCACGATGTTCGCCGGACTTTTCCACATCTGATTATCATTTATTCCGCAGTCTTCCAAATCATTTGGACGGAAAAAATTATGAATTCTGTAGACGAGGTCAGAACAGTACTGGAGGACTATTTTTCGTCACGGACAAGTGAATTTTGGGGCCATGCAAGTCTACCAGATAGATGAAAGAGCATTGTAGAAAATGAAGGAGAGTATATTTTGTATTAAAAAAGAACTTCTCGACAGGAATACAGTTGTACTGCACCAGTGTTTTGCAATAGATTACTAAAAACACGGAAATTTTCCTAATATCTTGGCCTACCCAGGTCACAAAACATTTGCTGTAGGGTATCACTGTGTGAGTATGTGTTACATAAACTTCTCATCAATGAAATATTTATTAGTTGTTGTAATACGAGACATCCTTCTTCTCCGTCCGAGGTAGGACAATGGAAAAGCTTTATCATGCAACTCGACATGGCCAACTAGCTTCACTGTTATTGGCAATATGGCCGACAATCTTCTAATAAATGCTATGAATACCAGACAAGCAACTCTAAAATATAATACATTACTGTTTTTCTCTCTGTGTCTCTCTCTTTCTCTCTCTCTTTCTCTCTCTCTCTCTCTCTCTCCTTTTCTTTCTTTGTGCCTCTCTCTGACTTTCTTTTTTCTCTCTCTCTTTTTGTCTCCCCACATATTTGTTTTCACTCTCGACTCATACACGCTCTCTCTTTCCCTCCCCCTCTCTCTCTCTGTAGCTGGCTCTCTCTCTAATTCACTCACACACATACACACACGCACACACACACACTCGCATACAAATACATATCCACTTGCACACATTCTCCCACGCACACTTACAGACAAAGAATATCTCCAATCTTTGGGTTGGTTGACAGCTGGAGAATTGGAAGATATTAATCTTCTTTTCGACCTTCTGTTAAACGGCAAACCAAGCAGGAGACTCTATATGGTCGACCTGCTATAAATAACAGCCAAAATTGTCCACAAATCGCACATACTACTGTCTTAAAGGAAGAAAGGTCATATTGTCTTATGGGGACAATAGTAATAATAGAACACCCTTCTCATGTGACGAGTAGTATGTATGAGTCATTATAAATACTGTCAGTCAGTGTCAGTATGAGTAGAGAGTTCGAAGTAGACGGTCATAGATAGTCGTGGTCTTACTTGTCTAACTTGTTATACTACTAGACCGGAGAGGGCGTTCTAATAATCCGACTGAGGGTTACAACATATTGGATAATGAAATTCTACATATCTGTAAAAGTTAGGATTGCCATGGCTGGAAAGCCACTGCTCAGTCAGGACCCCACCTTGGAACCGAACAAGAATCAATAAAAATTGCGGGCGGACAGAGTTTTATGTTGAAAGAATTTTCTATAATCAGGTTCTGGTTAAGGAAGCTGTTTTGCAAACCGGTGGTTTCCCATTCAGTTCCGGTGCGCCGCACCGTTGGACAAGTGTCTTTCACTGTTGTTGGCTTGTTTCGTTCCCCGTTATGTGACGATTCGACAAAAGTAAGCAACAGAATAAGTAGCAGAATTAAGAACTGTGAATACCGAGGTCGATTCCTTCGACTAGAACACCTTTCAAGACGATGCCCCAGCATGGCCGTAGTCCAATGACTGAAACGAGTTGAAGACAAAAAGATAATGCCATTTGGCGTTGCAATGGTTTCTTCCACTGAAATCTTCGTATTTATATAAGGCATCTAAGACTAGTTAACCAAACTGAATTTATCCTTCTCTTAGCTAAACAGGCAATGGAGGTTTGAATTCAGTGCTGTAAGCTAATGAAACACGCATCATTTTTCCAATGCTACCGCTGCTTACTATAGCAGAAACTTGCTATCAAATTTGCCTTCATAGAGTGCTGGACTTAAATCTTCCATCGTAGAAGCACTTTTACTGCAGATGTTACTGACACAGCAAAAGTACTACAATGAAAATTATTACCACAGTAAACTCGATATCAAAGAATTTTTTGAAGTGGCTTTATATTTCATAATGATATTTCTTTACAGTCTTTCTCCCTTACACCCATCAAATCTTCTCTCTGTCTCTGTTTCTCCCTGTCTCTGTCCCTCTTTCTCTCTTACGTAACTCTCCATCTCTCTTTCATTGTCACACCAATCTAACACAAGCACAAACAAGCACTCTTTCTCTCTCTCTCTTTCCTTCATTTTCTTTACATCTATCTATCTATCTATCTATCTATCTATCTATCTATCTATCTACTCTTTTCATAGATTTTCTGTAAAATCAGACGTTTATGAAATCCATCCAGGCGGTCAAGGATTCTTGAGTATCTTCTCATCAAATTCGATGTAAAATGTTCTTACTATTTATCTCAAATGTCTTCATAAATAATCATTCTCTCCTTTTCCCCCGAAATTGCTGTCCTGGTGCCAAAATTTGAAACCATCATCTTCATCTTCATCATCATCATCATCATCATCATTATTATTATTGTTATTATTATTATTATTATTATTATTAAGGTGGCGAGCTGGCAGAAACGTTAGTACGACAGGCGAAATGCTTAGCGGTATTTCGTCTGTCTTTACGTTCTGAGTTCAAATTCTGCCGAGTTCGACTTTGCCTTTCATCTTTTCGGGGTCGATAAATTAAGTACCAGTTGCGTACTGGGGATCGATCTAATCGACTTACTCCCCCCACAAAAAAAAATTTCGAGCCTTGTATCTAGAATAGAAAAGACTATTATTATTGTTATTATTATTATTATTATTATTATTATTATTATTATTAAAGCGACGTGCTGGCAGAATCGTTAGCACGGTCGACGAAATGCTTAGCGGTATTTCACCCGTCACTATGTTTTGAGTTCAAATTCCGCCGAGGTCGACTTTGCCTTTCATCCTTTTGGGGGTGATGAAATAAGTACCAGTTATACACTTGGGTCGATAGAATCGACTAGCCCCCTCCCACCAAATTCCATACTTTGTGACTATAATAGAAAGGATTATTATTATTATTATTATTATTATTATTATTTTGATGATGATGATGAATGCAGCGAGCTGGCAGAGTTGTTAGCATGCCGTGCAAAATGCTTATGAGCGTTTCGCCCGTCGCTGTGTTCTGAGTTCAAATTCCACCGAGGTCGACTTTGCCTTTCATCCTTTCGAGGTCGATGAAATAAGTGCCAATTACGCACTGTGCTCGATGTAATCGACTGCCCCCAACCCCCAAAAATTTTTTTCAGCTGAAAGGTTTTTTAAAAAGGAATATTTTGTCCGACGAGCTAACGATTCTGCCAGCTCGCGAGCTTACGAAAGCTAAACATTGCTTTCAAATTTCGATATAAGGCTAGGAAGTTCGGGGAAGGACGTTAGTCGGCCCCAATCTTCAACTGGTACTTATTTTATCGACCACGAAAGAATTAAAGGTAAAGTCGATCTCAGAGAAATTTGAACTCAGAAAGTAAAGACGAGTGAGATGCCATTAAGCATTTGATCCGGTGCAGTAACGATTCTGCCATCTCGCCGCCTTCGCGGAAATTAAATTTTGTGAGGCATTTAGGTAGGCGCCATGCCATTCCAGCAAACATCATTGTCCACTTTCAGATGGATTATTTTTTTAATTAACAATAGACAACGCTGTTACATAACCAGATGAGTTGATACTTTAGCAAATATATTGTGACATGAGCTGCGAAGGCTGAGATATATGATACTATCAAGACATTGAGTAGGGATTTTTGTCATACTTTAGTGTGTGGGTAGGTTAGCTATGTCATTAAGTCCAATCAGAAATTAAGGATGTAAAAACTGAAAATAGTAATGTAAAAAGAAAGAGCAGTGTTGTGAATCGAACCTATATCTGAAGATTCCCAGCCGAGTCACAGTTCAGACTGAGCGTATTGACGTGTTACTTAAATCTCTTAAAACATCAAGTGTATTCACACATTAGTTTGGTGTGTTGGCGTAGTTTGGTGCGTGTCTGGACGTTAACTATCTGTGTAGGTAACTTAGTAACGTGTTAGTGGTGTTTTGGGAATTGTTCTAGGTGTGTTAACACATTAGCTAATTGTGCGGACAGTTTCTGTTTAGCTGGGAGAGTGTTGTAAAAGCTGGTGAAATATTTTAAGCAGATTTTATTGGTTCCTCCTCCCTTCTCTTCTCCCGTCTGTCACATCAAAATTCTCATTAAGAACTATAATTTATCGTCTGATAGAAAGCATAGTCTCAGACGATAGAATCAATATCCTTACACAAGATTCTAATTTTAGAAACTATATTCTAAATGATGTATATTTATAGAGTTGAAAATTTAATAATCTGGGATTTTCATTTGAAACTGATGCTAGAAGAAATCGTGTTACATGAGAAAGAAAATGTTTTAAAATAGAAACCAGTTTCATAAGATTATCCATTTTTCATAAGCATCGATGAACAATAATGTAAAATCATTCACTCACATATGGCATTGTGACTTTTTGTGTCATTGTTCGGGTAACTGACCAGATCATTGATCTGGCATTGAAAAAAATGCTGTCACTTTGTTATTAAGGGGGAAGAGAGACAGGTTGGGAAACCTTTTAAGTCGCCAGGGACTGAAGTGCATACAGAAGTGCATCTGTGCAGAGGCTAATAATGAATTCTTAATACTGATTTCAAATTAAGGCGGCGAGCTGGCAGAAACGTTAGCACGCCGGGCGAAATGCTTAGCGCTATTTCGTCTGTCTTTATGTTCTGAGTTCAAATTCCGCCGAGGTTGACTTTGACTTTCATCCTTTCGGGGTCGATAAATTAAGTACCAGTTGCGTACTGGGGTCGATCTAATCGACTAACCCCCTCCCCCCAAAATTACGGGCCTTGTGCCTAGAGTAGAAAAGAATATTGATTTCAAATTATGGCATGGCACAAAGACAGTAATTCTGGGGGAAGGAGCTAAGTCGATTACATTGCCCCCACTGTTCAACTGGTACTTACTCTTTCGACCCCAAAAAGGATGAAAGTCAAAGTCGACTTTGCCTTTCATCCATTTTGGGGTCGAAAAAATAAGTACCAGTTGAACACTGGGGCCGATGTAATCACCTTACACCGCTCCCACGAAATTTCAATAGAAAGGATTATTATTATTATTATTATTATTATTATTATTATTATGGTTTGGCTTAAGGCGGCGAGCTGGCAAGATCGTTAGCACGTTGGACGATATTTCACCCGTTGCTACGTTCTGAGTTCAAATTCCGCCGAGGTCGACTTTGCCTTTCATCCTTTCGGGGTCGATAAATTAAATACCAGTTGCGTACTGGGTCGATCTAATCGACTAGCTCCGTCCCCCAAAATTTCAGGCCTTGTGCCTTTAGTAGAAAAGAATGGTTAGCACACTGGACGAAATGCTTAGAGGTATTTCGCCCGTCGCTACGTTCTGAGTTCAAATTACGCCAAGGTCGTGACTGCACATTTTGTCGTCAATATCCTGAAAATAGCACGGGTTGTCAATATTTGTAAGCAACACGTGTTATGTCTCCGGTAATTTTTTTTTCCTGCAAATAAATCTTATTTGGCTGTTATTTTTAGCACACCTGACAACCACCAGTGTTTAATGCAAATGCGATAAACAACACGTTACATGCGATAAGCACATTACAATTTTTAACAGAAAGATTTAAAAGAATCAAATGAAAGTTCTCCGTAGATTTTCTTTCATATAAATAAATGTTTATGTTAATTTAAAAGAGAAAAAAAGTTTTAAATCTCTGAGTAAGATGTTGGCAAATAAACTTTAATTTAAAAGATTTATCCAAAAAATCTTATTTAGCTGTTATTTTTAGCACACCTCACAACCACCTCAATGCTCAATGACAAAAGGAAACAAACGTCAAACAAAAAAATTAAATATGTATAATTACAATTTAAATATGCTAAAAAGCATTTAACTTTCGGTTTTAATTTTTAAACTATCCTCCTCTGTTTTCAGTGTTTCCATAATAGAAGCGAAGTTACTGGAGCTTGATGCCACAATCACACAGAGCACAGAACACAGCATCAAATTTGTCAACACCTGTTTCCTCGCAGATAAAAGACTTTTCCAAAACTGCTCGGATTCACTTGTTTCTAAGGCAACAAGCACGTTGAGAGACAAAAGAGTTCTCATGTTCCGCTTCTTACTATCGAAACAGCCAGGAATGTGTCTGTGGCTTACGAGTGACTAAAATTACCAAAATTTTCAAACTTTAATTATTAATAACTCTTTGTTTATTGATTTATAGCGAAAATTACTTTCACGTCATTAATTAGCCTATAAAAGTGTATCATTACATTGAATATGAAATCAACGCGAACAGAAAATTGACGCTGGCAGCCGCTGATCTCAAACACATGCTTACATGAGCGCGTGTCCAGCATGTAGATACTCCTTTCGATGTAAGTGTATACACAAATTTGCTTGAGTGCCCAGAGGCATATGACTCCACCCGCATACACACACGCGTATACATATATAACTATGTATATGTCTAGATATACAAAAGGTAGGCATGCAAGTATATACGCGTACCAACGAGAACAAAAAGAAAACAAGAAACAAAGAGAGAAAATGGAGAAAGAGTAAAGAGAGTTTTTAAAGAAGGGAAAGAGAAAAAAGGAGAAAGAAAAAGAGGGGAAGGAATAAGTAAATAAAATATATTTTAAAAATTACACGAGAAAGTAATGGTTATAAATACTCAGGAGAAATCAAAATAGAAGGGATGAAGGAAGATTAGCAAGGGAAATCTCGGGGTGAGACACTAACATTTGTACTTTAAGAATGTGTTACGTAATTTGTGTTTACAGTTAAGAATAAGGGCATTCCGTTCGTTTATGCAATAGTTGCATTGCATAATAGATGAGACTTCTGCAATGCAGAGATCGTATTTGAAGTTATAACCGCTATACAGCCTAGGATGCGTAACACTGGACCATTTCATATTGTATGCAAACTGAGTCATGTGTGAGGATATGAGTGAGCCTAGATAGAGAAAACTGTTACTTTTCGCTTGAGATTTAAAGCTAGAGTAGTGATTAATGTTTCTCGCCTTGAAGGTGGTACTCCACGAGCCAATATATACAAACTTGGAATCCTCTATGGAGACTGTGCATTTATATATGATATTTTTAGCGAGGCATTTATTTTCCAAGGGTTAAGAGTAATTGTTACATCAAGAAGATAGCTAGTTAAGGAACATACGTAGCCTGCTTTTCATCCGTTCCATTCCCTCAATTTGAATATGTATGTATGTATGTATGTATGTATGTATGTATGTATGTATGTATGTATGTATTATGGAAAAGGGCTTAGCTTCCTATATTTTTATATTATGCAATTTTTATGCGAGCTGCACAAATAATCTTGTTTAGCTAATTTCCAATGCACTAAGTTTTTATATTGCTTTATGTCATTCTCCAATGTACATACCACGAAGTCAAATAGGATGAGAACCAACAGCTATGATGGACAGGGCATTTTCTTTATCATCAAATCAGATTTTTTGTATCTCTTGTTTAACCCTAGGTCCGTCTTGATCCTGTAAACCGAAGATCAAAGGTGTTACAACCGTCATTATTCCATCTCTTTATCTACATTGTTCGATTTGTTTTTCCTTTTTCTTAGACAGTTGGCTGTTATTTGAAAGAGCTTTAACTGACTATTTCTTGCAAGTTGCACGACCAAGTAAAGACACTTTCATTTACTCGTTTGTACAGATATTGATGTTGTTGCTACTGTTACTGGAATTGTTGTTTAGCCCAAGGTGAGTCCAGTCTGAGCATTCTATGATTAAATGCATTCCAGTCATACCATCCTGCATTTTAATATATCAAGGGCTACATTTTTTTAAAAGACAGTACGATGTAATTCGAAGATTTGTCTGCTATTATTTCTAGCAATTAAAGCGACCATAAAAAGGTTTTCTCGTCGGCTAGGTTCGTAAATATAGATTCTGGAAACGACTCCAGCGATGTTAACAGCGTTGGCCCAGTCGGGAGCAAGCTGCTTATTGATTCGCAGCATTCATCATTCATTAATGGTGTGTATCTCTGCAAGGTGTTTCAAATCAATTAGGTTATTCATACTTCTGCTATTTCTGTGTCTATATTTTTATGCCTGTTTGGAATGTGGATAGAGGCGGTGTGGGGCCGGGAGCCGGGAGCAGGTGTCTTATAATAATGATGTAAAAATATTGCAAAAGTGTTTTAAGGTGTAGCAGTTGTCTGAATGTTTGGGGGTCAGCCCCGTGCAAAGCAGATAATAGGATCAGGATAGATACGAAACTTAGACTCCATTTCAACCACTTCTAAATTTACTTTAATAATCAGTACTAAATATATGAATTACCGGCACTTGTCGTGTATATAACATACTTGTTATGGAGTGAACATATATGCTCGTAGCGAGGCTGTCCGGAAATTGGCGAACCGTGGCGATTCTTTTTACAATACTTCAGTCTAAAGCTGAAACCGTACGGTAAAGAGATATCACAATCGACAGTTTCCGGCCATTTACGTCGATGCCGGTATGTATATATACAATTATAAATTAAAAGGATAAAGGAATTATCAATTTACTAATTAATAAATCAATTAATAATTAATAATTTTTACCAAGCCCAACGGTATGAAAGCACCATTATTGGTGGAGAACTTATTCAAAAAAGTTCATATATTTATAAATATAATTAAGGGATCAGCAAAATATTTGCTTCACCATATACCGAAGTTCAGAAAAATAGCAGCTAAAAAAGCTAGCTTTTTAGCTGCTATTTTTCTGAACTTCGGTATATGGTGAAGCAAATATTTTGCTGATCCCTTAATTATATTTATATACAATTATATATATATATATATATATATATATATATATATATATATATATATATATATATATTCATCGAAACGCTTAGTTTAGAATAGGGGCAGCTGATGAAGGAAATATTCTCTATGTGGCCTGTTTGTTTTCTGTGCTCTGTTTATGTTCTGTTTTTCATTTTGCCCACGTTTTTTTGTGACGTCCTGTACCCAGATATGCATCTATATATACATGTAGATGTAAATTTGTACATACATGTACGTATATATGCATATACTCACATATTATTTGTATTTTATATATATATATATATATATATATATATATGAAGAGAGAGAGAGAGAGAGAGAGAGAGAGAGAGAGAGAGAGAGAGAGAGAAATAATTGAGATTCAGTTGAATTAGGTACTTAAGTTGAAGCACCAAGTCAGTCTGGTATTATCCGCACAGCTCGAAGTAAGGTGAATAAAATCAAAATAAGAAACAGGATATCGAGTAGTGATGCAGTACGACTGTTTCAAGCGGTTGGAGGGGTGGGGAATTGGACAAAAGCCTTATAGAATAGGAGTGAGAGATTAGTTGATAAACAAAGGAGATTAATTACCAGGGCAAGGAAGAGGTGGGATAAAAATAGAACTACGGCTAGGGCAATGACCTTCATTTAGAGAATTATAATACGAAGTCTAACTTCTAAAGTTAGACTCTGTTGCCCTGGCCATTACCTTCCCTTAACAGTAGTCTCCCTTTAACAGTAGTCCCACTTTTATCCCCCCACCCTCTAACACATCACCCTCTAACCACATTTTCCCCATCCACATCTTTACCATATGGGGCCCTAACAAAATCCGATAATAGGTATAGATGCAAATCTATCTAATTACTTGTCTTCTAAAATCAAGCATAACTTGGAAATCGGTCGACTTAAAACACCGTCTTTCGTCTTGAGTTTACTTGGTAGACTACGTTTCTTAACTTGACATGGCCAAGGTGAACTCTGATTGGCTGCTTGCAAATGAGTTCATTACTGGGGTCCGGAACTCTCGTGGGAAAAAAGTTCACGGCCTGTCTACCTCGTGCCCTGTTGACTATGTACTGGCAGGGATTTAGTTTGAACTTGCTTCGGCAATGAACCGACCATGTGCACATATTCGCATTTCCATATAGTCTTACAACAGAGTATTTTGTTTCACTGTAAAGGTGACCCCTGGGTGTGGTCCATGGGCAGTCTATCAACGTGCAGAGGTATGTTGATTTATAGTTTGATGCACGTGTTTTTTTTTAGTGTCATATCAGATACGTGGTGGATTGCCACAAACCTCTAAGTGTCGCACGTATATTGCTCCGCTGCACTTTTGCCGGCAAACAGGAGAAAAATGTTGTTTAGGAGGTCAAACGGCTCGATAGAGGTTCCACGTTGACATGCCGTTTGTGTGTGTGTGTGTGTGTGAATGTGTGTGTGTGTATGTGAGTGTGCGTGTGTTGATGGGTTTTATTTTCAGTATGATAGCAGTTCTTTTATTCTTTTATTTCAGTCATTTGACTGCAGCCATGCTGGAGCACCACCTTTAGTCGAGCAAATCTTATTCTATCTGTCTCTTTTGCCGAATCCCTGATTACGGAGACGTAAACACACCAGCATCGGTTGTCAAGCGACGTTGGCGAACAAACACAGACACACAACACACACACACACACACACACATATATATATATATATACGACGGGCTTCTCTCAGTTTCCTTCTACCAAATCCACTCACAAGGCTTTGCACCTCGTTGATTATTGATTTTATTTAATGAGGAAGATTCGGTGCCATCGCTTGTATATGTTCCACCCAAGGCAGCTCTTCAGTGACCAAGTGGTCAGGGCCTTCGGCTCACGGATGCTGAAACTTGTGGTTGTGATGCATCATTATTGCCATTATTGTCAAAGTCATCATGAAGTGTAACCCCCGACGGTGGTAGCGGGGGCAGCGGCCGTAGCGTCGATTGCGGTGGAGGCGGCAGCATATTAATCTTCAGTGGTCATCATCATCATCATCATTACCACCACCACCACCACCACCACCAACACCACCCAATAGGGATCACATCATCATTACCAAAACAACTGATGTGATCCCTATTCCTTATCAGCTGTTATTGTTGCTGTTGCTGCTGCTGCTGCTGATGATGATGATGAAAAGGAAGTGAAGAGAGTGGATTCTCTTCTTCTTTCTTCACATTTTCCTCCTCTTCCTCTTCATCGATCTCATCCCGCTTTCCACCACCACCACCATCATCATCATCATCATCATCATCATCATCAGCCATATCAACAACAGCAATGCCAGAATCCCCGCCACCTCCACCAGTACCATACTACCATCAGCCCCCCCCCCCTCGCCACCAGCACCGCCTCTGCCACCAGCAACAACAGCATGGTCATTACAATCAGCAGTGGTCTTTATTGTCATCATAACAGTCATCATCATCATCATCATCGTCGTCGTCATCATCATCATCATCATGCAGGTTTGAAAGTCATTTAGAAAGTTAAAGTAATTTTAAATTGCTCAGCTGTAACAAGATACACATCAAACACTTTGCTTTTGTTTTTCTCTATTCTCCGCCAAGTGTTTGTCTTCCACTGAACTATGAAACAATATCTGCTGTGGCCAGCTCCAACATTGACTCATTGTCTTCTTCGGGTAAACAATACATTTGGCCTAAACTTCATCTTCAAAACAACACAGCCATGTTTTCTTCAGCAATTTCTTCCTCTCCCCTTCTTCTCTCCTCTTTCTCAAGAACATTAAATATGTAAATAAATAAATATAGCTTGTACTTCGTCGGTTACGACGAGGAACGGTCCAGTTGTTCCCAGCAACGGAACAGCTTACTTCGTGAAATTACATGCAGGTGAAGGCGGCGAGCTGGCAGAAACGTTAGCACACCGGGCGAAATGCTTAGCGGTATTTCGTCTGTCTTTACGTTCTGAGTTCACATTCCGCCGAGATCTACGTTACCTTTCATGCTTTCGGGGTCGATAAATTAAGTACCAGTTGCGTAATGGGGTCAATCTAATCGACTGGCCCCCTCCCCCAAAATTCCAGGCCTTGTGCCTAGAGTAGAAAAGGAATTACATGCAAGTGGCTGAGCACTCACTCCACAGATGATGCGTACCCTTAACATAATTACATGCAAGTGACTGAGTATTCCACAGACATGCGTACCCGTAACGTAGTTCTCAGGTGAGATTCAATGTGACACAGAATGCAACAAAGCTGGCCTTTTCAACTACAGGTGTCACTCATATTTGCTGAGTGGATTGGAGCAACGTGAGATAAAGTGTCTTGCTCAGGGTCACAATGCGAGGCCGGGAATCGAACTGACACCCTTATTATCGAGACCGAATATCCTTAACCACTGAGCCAGGCACCTTTCACTACGAATGAATATTTATATAAAGAATAAATAAATAAAAGTTAATGAAGAATTTTAGCAGAGGCACAGGGGTGACCGTGTGGTGGTAAGAAGTTAGCTTCTGAGTTCAATCTCACTGCATGGCACCTTGGGCAAGTATCTTCTACTATAGTCTTAGACTGACCAAAGCTTTGTGAGTGGATGATCTGGGGGACGGAAACTGAAAGAAGCCCGTTAAGTATATATATATATGTGTGTGTGTGTGTGTGTGTGTGTATACCGTTGCGTCTGGGGAGGGTCATTCTCTTTTGGTGGTTCATAATTTGACACACTCACCGGTAAAATTTCCATTTATTTCCTTCTTAATTTTTCTAAAATTTTCGTTGCTTTTTGCAATCTTTTCAATAAGCACCAATTAAGAACTGAGATCGTTGTGATCGACTAGACCCCCTCCCCTCAAATTTCAGGCCTTGTGCCTATTAGTAGAAAGGATTATTTTACCAAGACAGACGGTGAGATGGCAGAATCGTCAACATGCCGGACAAAATGCTTAACGGTATTTTTTGTCCGTCTTTATGTTCTGATCTCAAATTCTGTCCAGGTCGACCTTACCTTTTTATCTCCCGGGGTCTATAAAACAAGTGCCAGTCTTGCACTAGAGTCGATGCAATCAGCTCCCCTCGCCTCCCACACAAAAATTTGCTGGGTCTGTGCCAGAAATTAGAAAGAATTATTTTACCGAGACTAAACATATTCTAAGCGTTGAAATATGCAATAAACATCAAATCTATTTTGCCATATCGGACTCGTTTGGTAATTTTGCTGTAGAACGCTGTATTATCTTTTAAGCTCGTTTGGGATTTGTTTTGTGTTTTCTTTTTGTCGGGTTCTTTTTCTTTTTTTTTTCGTTGGAAGATAAGTAGATTGAGTGATAACTAGATCGATATATACACTTATACATGTATATACGTACACACACACACACACACACACACACACATATTCATACATACACAATCATACGCGTATGCGTACATATGTACACGCACACACACACATATACATATATATATATACACACACATTTATATATATATAGGCGTGGGAGTGGCTGTATGGTAAGTAGCTTGCTTACCAACCACATGGTTCTGGGTTCAGTCCCACTGCGTGGCACCTTGGGCAAGTGTCTTCTACTGTAGCCTCGTGAGTGGATTTGGTAGACGGAAACTGAAAGAAGCCCGTCGTATATATGTATATATATATATGTATGTTTGTGTGTTTGTCCCCCCAACATCGCTTGACAACCGATGCTGGTGTGTTTACGTCCCCGAAACTTAGCGGTTCGGCCAAAGAGACCGATAGAATAAGTACTAGGCTTCCAAAGAATAAGTCCTGAGGTCAATTTGCTCGACTAAAGGTGGTGCTCCAGCATGGCCGCAGTCAAATGACTGAAACAAGTAAAGAGTAATATATATATATACGTACATACACATACACACACACACACACACACATATACGTACATACATGCACATACATACATACGTACATACACAAAAACATACGTGCATACAGACATGCATACATACATACATACATACATGGACATACATACATACACAAAAACATACATGCATACATAGACATGCATACATACATACATGCATGCATACATACCTACATACATGGACATACATACATACATACGTACATACATGCATGCGTTGACATGCATACATACATACATGGACATACATACATACATACATACATACATAGACATACATACAAGCAAGCAAACAAACAAACGTACGTTTGTACTTTAGTATTAAAAAATATATAAAGTAGAAACAAACAGTAAGATGTATAATATTACGAAGAGAAGAGAATCTACCGCAGGTAAAAGTATAAGAAAGAAAGAAAAGTAACAAAAGAAAAAAGTATGAGAATGAACAAAAACAAAAAAAGAAAGAATAAAGACATGATAAAGAGAGAAGAGTTTAAATATGAAGCTTATACAGAAGAAATGACAGCGTATGAACGGTGTTCTATTTTTATACGTTATTCTGTAACTTTTCAACTGATTCGATGGAAATTTTTTGAAAACCAGATTCAAGATGTTAAAAGCACCATGGTGATCGTTTCGTTTCAATAGAAAGACACATTCCTGTATTTTTCCCCCATTCAGTTGCTGTTTCTATAATAAATGTCTTTCAAATGATGGAAAGATACACGATTATTTTTCGAACAGACGTTACAGTCGGATTTCGCTTATTTCATACAATGAATTCAAAAATATGCCATGAACGTTTTTCATTCTTATGCACTTTTTACTTATCTCAATATATTAGACTGCGGCCTCGCTGGAGCACTGCCTTGAAGGGTTTAGTCGAATAAATGGACTCTTGAGCGTATTTATAAATCTCCTACATATTTCTATAGGCTCGCTAAGTTACGGGAATGCTTATTTCGTCAGTCTTTATGTTCTGAGTTCAAATTCCGCCGAGATTGATTTTGCCCTTCATCCTTTCGGGGTCGATAAAATATGTAGCAGTCGAGCATTGGTATCGATGTAACCGACTTAACCTTGCCCCAAAAATGGCCGGCCTTGTGCCAAAATCTGAAACCAATTAGAGATTTGTTTCACATTCTCTTACCTCTGCAGGTATTAGATAAACAGTGGAGCTGGCAGAATCGTTAGCACGCCGGGCGAAATGCTTAGCGGAGGGATGAATAAAATGACAGAATTTCATCATATTTACACAGAACTGTGTGATTAAATATCCTTCTTTTCTTTTCTTCTCGTTTTTTTTTCTCTTTCTTTCTTTTTTTCTTCTTGCCAGTTGTAAACTTGAAAATTGAAAACTAATGATGTCATTCCATCAACGTGGCTTTCAGTGCTGACTAATATCTATAGAAAATCTATAGAGACAGCTTTAAAAAGTGATTGAATCGCACTGCTAACACGAGGTGGACACAGTATTAACTTATAAGCCTTTAATATACTTGGAAGTCTTTTATGATTGCATAATGAAATACGGTGTCCCTACCAGCAATTAACAGTATGAAATATCCAGAAAGGTTGTTGACCAAGTGTCTCTGTACATACAAATAGATGGAGAAACAGCTCGTATTGTCTGTGAGATTTTTGATAGGATTAAATGTAAGCTTATACAGAATTTTTTTTTATAGCCCCGACAAAAGAAACATGAAACACCGCAATTGAAAACATCAAAAATGTGGAACGGCATTTAGTGTTATTCACAGTTAGTAAAAACACTACACGAACATGATGAGACGAACATTAGAATTGAATTACAATAGAATAAATAGTTGCAAGTTCAGTTGCTATGTTGCGCTGGGAAAATATTTATAGAATTGATTTGCTTCTGGCTGATCTGAAGACGGTAAATGAAGAGATATCTAGAATAATTTGCAATGCGTAGATCTATGCATGCGGTTTGTTAAATGTGAGACTCTTGGAGTATGGGCAGAGAGAAATATTTGAGATATTCTTTATCAAATAACAATTGAATTGTAATATAGTTAATTTTATCAATAACTCTTGTAACGATGCCGACTTGTTGGAAGTTATATTAAACGTTGATGACGAAGATCAAAATGTCAATTCTGCAGTCATGATGTTGTTAATAACTATGTAGATAGGCAGTAAATTAAACTTAGTGAAAAGGCTCTGGTTGCAGAAGACATTTCCACCGAAGAAAATTAAAGTATTGGCAATGTTATTTTAAAAAGATGAGAGCAATTATCAGTTTATTTCGCAAATCTCAAAAAAAAAAAAAAAAAATGAAATACTTCGGGAATAATTTAAAGGCAAGTGTGGTCATGAATCGCATTTAATGCTACTAAAACATGATGGAATGTCTTATTTGCAACGTTAGAGCGATTCTTGTTGCTGAACAGCTGTATTTCAAGATTTATGAGGTAACCATTTGGTTTTAAGACAATGAATTTAATGCTGTTAATGTTGTTACAATCAGCATTGAAGCTAATTAAAGATGGAGTTGAAAAATTAGGCTGAAGTGATGCAACCTTAATCTCTGTAGAAAATATGTTTGTTTTTTACTCTACAATTGATTCCACGAGATATAACCAATGTTTATCTTAAGAGAATATGTCAAGAAAAGAATCGAACAGGAAATCAATAAAAATATAATTGGATTTATTGAGTGTTTGGATAATTTTCTTTCATTTTCAAATTTTACCTTCAGAAATTTTACGGCTAAACATTGGCATCGAATT